>NC_037678.1:67759835-67992010 GCF_003255815.1 Theropithecus gelada
CATTCTTGAGCCTCAGCCTCCCGAGTAGCTGGGACTACAGGTGCCCGCCACCTCGCCCGGCTAGTTTTTTGTATTTTTTTTAGTAGAGACGGGGTTTCACCGTGTTAGCCAGGATGGTCTCGATCTCCTGACCTCGTGATCCGCCCGTCTCGGCCTCCCAAAGTGCTGGGATTACAAGCTTGAGCCACCGCGCCCGGCCTCCTGTGACATTTCTGTAACAAGGTGAGCCAGGCTTGAGCAGGTATGCAGAATCCACCCTGAATCTCAAAGGGCAGTAAGTGTGATGTTAATTACCTGTGGATTCCTTCTTACTGTGGCTCTTGTTGAGGCTCCAGAAAACCATACTGGATAGGCCCCTAACGCATGTCACATGTCACGGCAGTATACTGGGCTATGACAATGAGCCTGCATAGACACAGCCACTACCTTTATGAGGCTTATAGTCAAACAAGAGAGATGACACTAATCATCACACAAAGAAAATGTAAAATTGCAACTGCAGTCTGTGCTATAAAGCAGTGGTTTTTAGTTCTGTGAGAACACACAGCAGGGGGATGTGACTCAGATAGGGAAGGCTTCCCTGAGGAAATCACATCATATGAGGACTAGTTGAAGAAAAAAAAAAACAAACCAGGATATTTAGCTTGGGTCAGAAAAATCTTATTGGTGCACAGGGCATAACTGCTGTCTTCTAATCTCTGAGGGCTGCCATGGAGGAGGAGGAGAAGGCTCACCCTGGGAGGTCGCAGAGTGTAGGAAAAGCTGTGAAGAGTTAGTATTAGGTCAACCAGAAGGCTTGCCAACCATCAGAGCTATTCAAGTAGAATAGGTATATCATGTCATTTTTTAGCTCTTCTTCGGAGCAGTATGTTCAATTCTTTGACTGTAATATCTTACTGACTTTTTACCACAATCCTATGATATAAATTTAATTATATTCTTGTCCATTTTATATATCAGCAAACTGAGACACGGAGAGGTGAAATGATTCCCTGAGGTTGCCTACTAGTGAGTGGTAGAGCTGGGATTTGAACCCAGGTTTGGAGCTGGATTCTTAGCCACTGTTCTTTACCAGATTGGGGCAGACATTCAAGTTTTGGTCAGTAGACTCAGAGAGGATTCAGGAGTCAATGAGTGGGGATGGGACTCCTTGAAATTTTAGGCCAATTAAACCTGCAAAATGTTCTCTATTCCTTCCTCCAGCACCATCAAACAGGATGACTTTACCGCTCGTCTCTTTGACATCCACAAGCAAGTCCTAAAAGAGGGCATTGCCCAGGTAACCATTCCCAGCCTTACTCCAGTCTGGAAGCTGCCCCTCCCATCTCTGTTTGTTTTCTGTTTTGCTAGAAGAATTTGGTCCAGGCCCTCAGCCCATGGGACTCTGCCTGTCACTGGTCCCCACTGGGTTTATCCCAGTGACCAATTCGAGGATGACCAGAAGAATGATCCCACTGGGCTTGGGAGTGTTTGCTGGTACCTCTAATCTCTACGTAGAGTTCATGGTACCTGTGTGCTCTGTGGCTAGGTCCTCAGAGTCAGTCCCTGGGCAGATACTGTCAGCTTTCAGTTTTCCCCACAGACCGTGTTCCTGGGCCTGAATCGCTCAGACTACATGTTCCAGCGAAGCACAGATGGCTCCCCAGCCCTGAAACAGATCGAAATCAACACCATCTCTGCCAGTTTTGGGGGCCTGGCCTCCCGGACCCCAGCTGTGCACCGGTGGGTCCCCTGGGCAGCCCCAGGCATACCTGTGGGGTGACATGCTGGTGGGTGTACAGTTACTGGCTAGGCCGGGGAACTCCAGCTATGACTGTGCTTTCCTGGGCCCTGGGTCACATGTTACCCCTGACCATCCCAATAGCAGTTTCCACTTGTAATCAGATCCTTGGTATGTCAGGGAGAAAAGGGACCTCATGGCTCATCTAGTCCTGTCCCTACATTGTACAAGCAGAAGGAACAATATCTTGAGAGCCCCAGAGAGAGGAATGCAGGGACTTCTGTCTGGGGGCTGGGCCTGGTAGTATCCATTTCTAGACAGCAGTGATGCTCCAGATTGCAATGATTTTAGATGGTCTGCAGCAGGATTCCAGACAGCACCTGGAGGCCCAGAGTAAGGGATTCCAGCTCAATGGGAGGCTGGGGTAGGTTGGGGTGGGGACAGAGGCTCCCAGGTCTCCTCTAGGCATGTACACCAGGGGCCAGGGTTAGGGCAGCCCAGCATATTTCAACCTGAAGTGGATCCTCCAGGAATGTGATGGGAGCATGCTTTTCAGTGCTCAGCTGATTCTCAGAGTCATGTTGCTATATCTATGAGGTCATGGGCAGAGGGGGCTTCCAGGTCCATGCAATTACTGAATAGCCATCTCTCTTCCAACAGACATGTTCTCAGTGTCCTGAGTAAAACCAAAGAAGCTGGCAAGATCCTCTCTAATAATCCCAGCAAGGGACTGGCCCTGGGAATTGCCAAAGCCTGGGAGCTCTACGGCTCAACCAAGTAAGGGTGTGAAAAGGTAGCAGGAGGATCCTGCTTTAGTTTCAGCATTCATAGGTTTAGCAACTTCTTTTCTTGCCAGCCATCATTAGAGAATAAAGGGATTTTTCTAGGAATAGAAACTTATACCTTTACATGCCAAAATTATTTTAAGGTTTCCTTCTTAAATAAGAAGAGATGCTGACTATGATTTAACTTTTTCTTATTGACTGGAGGTCGTCATTATGACCGTCAACAATTGCAGCTTGCTGTAATACAGTAGTGCTACCTAGGTTTAGAGAGGCATGCAAGGCTGTTTGCCTGCATTAATAGCTCTAATAGCTCTGACTGCTAGCCTTTAAGTTCTTAGTCATTTCCTTTTTTTTTTTTTGAGACAGAGTCTCACTCTGTCGCTCAGGCTGGAGTACAATGGTGCAATCTCGGCTTACTGCAACCTCGACCTCCCGGGTTCAAGCGATTCTCCTGCCTCAGCCTCCTGAGTAGCTGGGATTTCAGGCATATGCCACCACAGCCGGGTAATTTTGTATTTTTAGTAGAGACGGGGTTTCACCATGTTGGCCAGGCTGGTCTCGAACTCCTGACCTCATGATCCGCCCACCTTGGCCTCCCAAAGTGCTGGGATTACAGGTGTGAGCTACCACGCCTGGCCTCTCGTTCATTTTCTTCCTAGTTTTCTTGTTTGTTTCCTAATTCTCAGCTCTTACTTTTGACTGTTGTCGGTGTGCTTGAATTTGGAATCCTCCACCCCCATGCCCGTGCCTCCCTTCCGATTTGCCATTGTTTGGGAAAGCAAATGATCCAGATTGTAATGATTGGGTCTGAAGAGTGCGAGGGCCTCTTGGATGAGTAAATGCATAAGCTTTGACTACGGAATTTTATGGTATCCTTTTTAACTGCTTAGAGGCATTGCTTTCTTCCTATTTCTCAAGTGAAGATGTTAGGTAAGTGATTTTCAGATCATCAAGGGGCCACTATACTAACAGTTATTGCAATGTTAATATTAGCATTAATAGTCCTTAATGTACACTTACTAGTGCCACACCTTGTGCTAAGCTCTGTACAAACAGGATCTTATTGAATTCTCATAATCTCTCTAAGGTCAATACTGTTCAACTGCCTCGTTTTACAGATGAGGAAACTGAGGTTCTGAGAACCAAAGTGAATTGTTAAGGCTAAGTGATGAGTTGGTGGCAGATCCCAGAGTCTACCTCTCTCCAAAACCTGCACTCTTAATCATGCTCTTACCTCCAAGAGAGCCTCTCTGTCCTTGCTAAGCCTCACTAAGACCTAAGAAACCTCAGACTCTAAGCATTTAGAAGTCATCAGACAAATATTCTTTCAAGTATATTGGCTAGGTTGTATTTTAAGAGAGTGAAGCCAGGGGATGATGGGTCAGCTGGGGAACTGCTGACAGACAAACGCTGCAGAGGGTTTTGCCTGCCAGCCTGTCAATAACGTGGACAGAAAATACTCGTGTGTCCAGAATTAGGCACTGGTAGGTAGGAGTTATGTGACACCTGAGCCAGAACTGGCTTCCCCCATTGTGAGAGTGAGATAGGCTCTTCTGCTGACCTAGCACATGACCTTGGCAAGTTAGTTCTTTTCTTCCCTGAGCTTCAGTTTCCTCATTTGTAAAACAGGAGTAATAATAATACCTAAAAGGGTGTTAGTGAGAATTAAATGAGATCATGGATCTGAAAAATGTTTTTAAAAATCTGTGTGGATCATTATGTGGTACTTTCAATAATAATAATAATAATAGGCCGGGGACGGTGGCTCACACCTCTAATCCCAGCACTTTAGGAGATCGAGGCAGGTGGATCACCAGAGGTCAGGAGTTCAAGGCCACCCTGGCCAACATGGTGAAACCCTGTCTCTACTAAAAATACAAAAATTAGCCAGGCATGGTGGTGGGCACCTGTAGTCCCAGCTACTTGGGAGGCTGAGGCAGGAGAATCACTTGAACCCAGGAGGTGGAGGTTGCAGTGAGCCGAGATTACCCCAGTGCACTCCAGCCTGGGCGACAGAGCAAGACTCCGTCTCAAAAAAAAAAATAAAAAAAAAATAATAATAATAGCTATCATTTGACAAGTACTAATTTTAATTCATACAAGAGCAAACTGAGGCTCAGAAAGTTTGAATAACTTGCCCAAAGTTACACAACTGGTAAGTATAGAATTCATCTGCCTCTAAAGCCTATGTTCTCTTTACTTCCCTTTTCTGCCTCTAAGAGATATGGTCCCATAGTATTGACTGAAAAACTGCATTGGTAGAGTAGAATAATTTTCATCAATTATCTCATGATTTTTAAAATTTAAAAAATTTTTAAGAAATGGAAGCCTGCAAAATGAATTACAATTTCAACTTAGACAAACTCTCAAAGCATAGGGCCTGTGGTTAGAATGAATAGAATAAGAAAAGGGGATTCCTGGTGGTAAAAGGCTGGGAACTGTGATCTTTTTAACACCCTTTTTTTTTTTTTGAGATGGGGTTTCGCTTTTGTTGCCCAGGCTGGAGTACAATGGCACGCTCATGGCTCACCGCAACCTCCGCCTTCTAGGTTCAAGCGATTCTCCTGCCTCAGCCTCCCGAGTAACTGGGATTACAGGCGCCCACCACCACGACTGGCTAATTTTGTATTTTTAGTAGAGACAGGGTTTCTCCATGTTGGTCAGGCTGGTCTCGAACTCCCAACATCAGGCAATCCATCCGCCTCGGCCTCCCGAAGTGCTGGGACTATAGGCGTGAGCTACCACACCCGGCCATAACACCCTTATTTTATAGACGGGAAACCCAGGGCCCAAGGAACGAAATTGCCTTACCCAAGTCAATTACCAAGACACACTACAAGTCACTGGCAGAGCCAGGACTAGCACTCAGGGGTCCTCACCCCCAGCCAGCATGCTATTGTCAGGTCACCTTCCTTAGCTGACAACTTTCCTACTAGGAAACAGACTGCTCAGAACTGCTCAGAACTGAAGGCAGGAGAGGTCAAATATGTTTTCTGAGCCCGGTTCTGATTGTTTAGCAGTTGGCAGGCTGACTTAATTAGCTGGAGCGTGCAGTTCCTCTTTAGCCTCCAGCTGCCAGCCTTCCTCCTCCGCCTCTTTTTGGAGGTGGGCCAGCCTGGGCCAACTGCCACCCTCCCATACACACCCTCACCCATGCACGGGACAGTTTAGGCTACAAAGTGAAGAGCAAAGCCATTGGCCCTTAGGGCAGTCTCAGGGCAAGATGACTTGTGAGTGCACCACTTTTAGTTTATCTCTCAGGCACTCAACTCAAAGCCAAGACTCAGCTTAATGTCACGTCTGACCTCATGAGATTTCAGGCAGACCAGGAGAGGGGACTTACTAAGACCTATATTTTGGCTAAGCAGAAAGGAGTCAGGCAAACAGAGTTTAGTCCAAGAGGTTCTGCCAAGGTCAGGAGAAGCAGAGATAGACAAGAAAGGTTAAGTAGAGGAGGTCAGGGAATATACACTTAGAATCCTAAGCCAAAGCCTAGGGTTCCATAGGTCTCAGGAAGAAGCCACAGGCACAAAGCAGTATAGTCACAGCAAACATGGAGTTTGTAGGCTGAGCACGGTGGCTCACACCTGTAATGCTAACACTTTGGGAGGCTGAGGCGGACGTATCACCTGAGGTCAGGAGTTCGAGACCAGCCTGGCCAACATGGTGAAACCCTATCTCTACTCAAACTACAAAAATTAGCCAGGGATGGTGGCGCACACCTATAATCCCAGCTACCTGGGAGGCTGAAGCAGGAGAATCGCTGGAACCCAGGAGGTGGAGGTTGCAGTGAGCCTAGATTGTGCCACTGCACTCCAGCCTGGGTGACAGAGGGAGACTCCGCCTCAAAAAAATAAATAAAATAAAATGTAAAAGAAAAAAATGGAGTTTGGTACTGCTGAGCGTTCACCCTAGGAATCTGTTAGGGGACTGGACCTATCTTTGACAATGGAAATGTGTTAGCTGGCAGCCAAACAGATAGTTCCCTGGCATAAGCTTTTCCCTGAGTCCTCAAGCCCCTGCCTCTTTAAGAAATATATGAATAGTCAGAGAGGAAGAAGCCACATAAGCCCTAGTGATCTCATTAATACTATGAGATCAAACGTGGCCCTGTGTACATCACAGGAATCTTGGGAGGCCCAAGAGATAATGTAGTTGTTTGTAGTTGGCCCTGTGGGTTTCTGTAGGGTTCCATTTCGTGTAAGAACCACACTCCTTTATTGTATCCTTTACAATCTAGTAATAGAGCCATTAGCCCCCGACCCCCTGCATTGTTCTTTTACAAAATGTCCCTCAATACTCCCACTTGTTTATTCTTCCAGAAAGATGTTAGAATTATGTTAAGTTCTAAGAAAAAGGCTTCTTGGGTTTTTGAGATGGTTTTAAATCTACATTTTAATTTGCACAGAAATTCATCGACTCATGACATCATTACAATATTTCATCGGCCCACTGGAGAAGGGTCAGGGGCATCTTCATTTTTGAAGTTTTCTATTTTCAGGAACTCATATGTGATAGCATCAGGTGTCTATGCCTTAGGTAATTCCAAGGTTTCCGAGAGAGGGAACATCTGTTCTTTCAGGGAAGCCTTGTTCTTACTCTTATTCCAGGAGGTGTGGCGGTGGGGTGGTTGAGGGGAGAAACAAAGGAAGAACAAGTTCTATAGTAGCCTCGGGCCACCTGTGCTCTTTCCCCAGTGCTCTGGTGCTACTGATTGCTCAAGAGAAGGAAAGAAACATATTTGACCAGCGTGCCATAGAAAATGAGCTACTGGCCAGGTAAGTAAAGGTAAGGGGGACTTCTACCTGTGGCTCCAGGACTGGGGGTGGGACACTCAGAACATAGCATCCATTCCCTCTGGCTCTTGCCCGTTTTTCCCAGGAACATCCATGTGATCCGACGAACATTTGAAGATATCTCTGAAAAGGGGTCTCTGGACCAAGACCGAAGGCTGTTTGTGTAAGCATTCCCAAGAATTCAGTGGAAGGCTGGTTTATGAAGCTCATCCTGCCACTCTCTTCCCTAAAATGATTCTTTCTTCGGGGAGATGTGATGGCTTGCTTCCTTCTCTCATAATTTCTGAAATATCTCATCCTCCCAGGAAATTTTGGAGAAAGCCAGCCACTCTCTGCTTCTATCAGAACTGTTGACATTCTGGATCAGGGTCTCCTTAGAGATCATCTTAGTTTTCATATGCCCTAAGTTCCCAAAAGTTTTCTTGCCCCTCTTAGTAAGGTGAAGTCAGGCCTGAGAAGCTGAGCTGGGCAGTCAGGGAGGAAGAGGAGCAGCTGGCTCATTCTGTGATTGGTCTGGATGCCACTGTCTGAGCTCAGGCCCGAATTTGTGTTCCAAGCCAAGTCTTATCCTCTCTAGGGGCCACCACCAGGTAGATTTAGTGCTACATATTTGGGTAGCATTGCAGCACATATATTTAGACCTAGAACTTGGTGACTGTTAAAATTAAAAACTGTCCATGGAATTTCACACCACCACTCACTGTTTTTCAAAATGTGCTTTTATCATAACAAAACAAAGTAGTTAATTTACTTTTCAGATAAACTAGACAATATCAAATAGGTCAAAGAAAAGGAAAAGATGTTTTTAAAAGTCTGTGCCTTAATCAGACTCATCATTTTATATGTTTTCATTTCCACCTTCACCCCCGCCATTGAAAATTTTTTTCAGTCTGGTTTTAGCTGCTTTAAGCAGTGGAAATACAAAGTGTGTTTTACTACGCATGGCAGTGTGATTCTGCTGCTTGGTAATTTCGAGCCAACATTTTTATGCGTTTACCAAATTTGATTCTAGTGACCTTCTTTTTCCTTCTGGCCTTCTTAGAATGACTCTAAATCTAGAATATTCTCAAGTATTCCGTATGGCACACCTCCCTGTTTTCAGTGGAAGCCCTGGTAGTGTGGATATCTACTTTCACTGGTTCCAATGAACCCCTGACCAGGCTCCCACTTGTGGGCTGAATTTTGAAAAAGCCAAATTCATCCTGATGCACCCTGAAATAGATTGAACCACTGAACATATCAGTTATAATTTAACACAGCAGCTTTCTCCATCCTGTGTTCCAGGGATGGCCAGGAAATTGCTGTGGTTTACTTCCGGGATGGCTACATGCCTCGTCAGTACAGTCTACAGGTCGGTATTTTCTGTGAGACCATTCTTTGCCTCCTGGGACCCACAAGAGCTCCACAGAGACCCAATTCGGGCTTATAACAACTGAGTTTTCCAAGTCCTCACTTCACTTCTTTCTCAGGGAGCTTGCTGCTAGAGCCTCCTTATCTTCCCTCAAGGCTTTTGCTACCTCTCACTCTACACAGTCTTCTAGAATTTGAACACAGTCTTCTAGAATTTGAATCCTCAGGAATCCACAGAGCTTCAGCCATTTACACTGTTTCCAGAGATGTGCTGGCAAATGTTTGACAACAATCAGCTCTCACTAGTTGATGTAAGCCAGTTCCAGCATACTGCTGACCATTTTTTTTCTGCCAACTCTTACCTTTCCTTTATCTGAATCAGAAAGTTTTATAATCTCCTCATTCATGTTAATGACAGTAATATCACCTCATTTTGCTATCCTACCATGTAGTTTCATTACTTTCCACATCCATTATTTCATTTAACCCTCCCAACCACTCGGTGAGGCATATAATTATCCCCATTATACAGATGGAGAAACTAACGTTTAAAGAGATGGAGAGGCTTCTCTAAGGCCCCACAGGAAGTTCCCAGGTTTTCTGACTTTCAGGCCGATGGTATTCCCATTCTTCTCCTCTGCTCCTAACATCCACATCATGGAGAGGCTAAGAAGCTCTGCTCTCAGCTGGGAGATGATAAAGGAGGAAATAAGTTTAGAAATACCATGAGCAGTGAGCTGGAGGTCATGAGCTTGACTGCCTCTGTGTGATGATGGTCAGGTTCCTGACCCTTTCTAGGTCTGTTTCTGTGAGCTGGGGGAGCTACACTAGAAAACTGAGGGGGCTCCTTCTAGGTCTGTAATTCATTTAGGACTCCCCTCAGGGTTGAGCTCCGTATAGGGAAGCTCTACAGAGGTGACATCTCGATAGAACATCCTTTTCTTTAGATAGGTGGTTAGCAGTGGTGGCTACTTGCTGACTACAGGAGAGATAAACTGTCTATTGGAAAAATAGGTCTAGATTTCAAAACAGGACAAAGAAAACTTAGAAGAATTTGAGATAACAAGGAAGGAAAGTAGTGTTTAAAGAGGTAGACTTTTTTTTTTTTGAGACAGAGTTTTGCCCTTGTCGACCAGGCTGGAGTGCAGTGGTGCGATTTCGGCTCACTACAACTCTGACTTCCAGTTTCAAGTGATTCTCCTGCCTCAGCCTCCTGAGTAGTTGGGATTACAGGCATGCGCCACCACACCCAGCTAATTTTTTAAATTTTTACTAGAGACAGGGTTTCACCATGTTGGCCAGGCTGGTCTTGAACTCCTGACCTTGTGATCCGCCGACCTTGGCCTCCCAAAGTGCTGGGATTACAGGTGTTAGCCGCCACGCCTGGCCAAGAGGTAGACATTTTTAGAGAACTGAGCAGCTCAGAGCAGGTTTAGACATGGAGAGAGATCTAGAAGGCTTAGTGACTTGCTAGGTGACCCTGGGCAAGTCCTTGCTTATCTTTGGTTTTGCTTTCCTGCTTCTAACATAATGGAGTATTTCTCTGGGTTTATGTCTGATGTTCTGGTCACCTATCATTCTGTGTGGAATGCCAGACTAGTAGTTGAGCTCCTGGGATTATTGATGAAGATCGGGTGAAAGTGCTGCAGGTGAACCAGTAGTATCAAAGTAAGGACAGCATTGGGTGGGGGTCACAGGAGAGACCTGATCCTGCTGTGTGCAGTTTGCAGTGGTCTGGAGCCAAGGAAAGACTGTCTCCCCATTGCATGAGAATGGGAACCAGAGTTGGGAGGCATGATCCCCTGCTGCTTCCTTGCCTTTTATACCCTCAGCTCTTGTGGTAGTAAACTGTTCATCCTGTGATCACCCACTTGAGGCCTTTGTTCATATTATCTTAATCTGAATATCCCTTCCCTATTGAGTCTCACTTGACAGGCTCTACCTGTCCTTCAGAACCCCACTCAAATTTCACCTTATTCAGCAACAACAACAAATATTTATTAAGCATCTACAAAGTGCCAGGAACTGTGTTAGACACCGGAGATACAACGGAAAATGAGGAAAATGATAAGAGCCCTGTGCTGTGAAGCTCACAGTCTGGTCAGAGAAATGGGCATCAGAAAGTAAACAAAAATATAGTCATTTATGGTGGCTCATACCTGTAATCTCAGCACTTTGGGAGGCCTAGGTGGGTGGATTGCATGAGCTCAGGAGTTCGAGACCAGCCTGGGCAATATGGCAAAACTCCATCTCTACAAAAAATACAGAAATTAGCTGGGTGTGGTGGCGTGCACCTGTAGTCCCAGCTACTTGGGAGGCTGAGGAGGGAGGATCGCTTGAGCCCGGAAGGTGGAGGTTGCAGTGAGCCAAGATTGCGCCGTTGCACTCCAGCCTGGGTGACAGAGCAAGACCCCCATCTCAAAAGAAAAAAAAAAGTAAACAAAAATAGAAAAAAAAAATTGGGATTTGTGTGTGTGTGTTTGTGTGCGTGTGTGTGTGCATGCGCACGCATGTATGCATGTGTGTGTTTTAGTTTCAGGTAACTGCTTTCAGTGAAACAACTGGGTGAAAAGAGAGAATTATGGGAAATTCACATTAAATAGAGTGGACAGGGAAGCCTTCTCCGAAAAGCTGACATTGAGCTGAGATGTAAGGATGGTAAGGATCCACCTATGCATAGGAAAAGCCAAAAGGAAGGGGGTTTCAGGTTGAGGGAAAAGCACTGCAGGCCCTGAGGAGGGAAAGAGCTTTGTGATTTAAGGAATGCCAGGCCTGTGTGGCTAGAATGATGGAGACTAGGAGTCAGGGGTGGTACAAGGTTGAAAAAGTAGACAGGAGCCAGCTCCTGAAGGATCTTAAAGGCCATGGTAGGGAGTATGGAACACAGTGGGAAGCTGAGCACATAGACAAGTGTTCTACCTCCTTCAAGCCTACTCATCAGTTTTTCTACATCCTTACACCTATTGTTTCCCACAGATAGGGGAATTCTTGCCTTTGCGGGGGCTCACAGTCTGGCACAATGATATATAACTGTAACATATCACACCTGGCTCACAAGGATGTTATAATGATCCTGAGTGATAATGAGTGTGAAGATATAAATCATGATACCTGGCACCTAATGGGTGTTCAGTAAGCATCAGCTGAGGTAAAATAAAGTCGAATTCCTTTTGTCTTCTTCCCTCTGCAGAACTGGGAAGCACGTCTACTGCTGGAGAGGTCATGTGCTGCCAAGTGCCCAGACATTGCCACCCAGCTGGCTGGGACTAAGAAGGTGCAGCAGGAGCTGAGCAGGCCGGGCATGCTGGAGATGTTGCTCCCTGGCCAGCCTGAGGCTGTGGCTCGCCTCCGCGCCACCTTTGCTGGCCTCTACTCACTGGACATGGTATGTGGGCAGCCCGTTTCTCCTACCACAGGCCTCGTAGGTGGCAGAGACCTAGAGTTCAATGTGTTGGGGAGGGTGGAGCTGGCATTGTGACAAGGGTTGGTGATGCTCTGGAGAACCCCTAGAACTCTGAGCAGAAGAGCAGCCTCATAATGGAAGGATGGGGACTGGAATCCATTGTAAGCTCCCTCAGCAAAGGTATAGATGAGGATGGCAACCAGAGGGAAGGGACTAAGTCAGATAGCAAGAACTAAGAAACGTACCAGGGTGCCTGCTGCAGAGCCCTGAGCTGTTGCTAAAGAAAGGCCTGTTCTCATTGCATCGGTTGCTGCAGGGGGTTTGTTGGGAGTGTCATCCAGATAGTAGCATCCCACCTGAAGGAATTTATGGCTGTTCTCCCTCCTGCTCCTCCTCTGATGCTGCTCTGCACAACCAGCTGGACCTAAGCTCTTGCCTCTTTAGCCTTTAAACTTCTGCTAACTGCTTTCTGCCTCCTTCTAGGGTGAAGAAGGGGACCAGGCCATCGCCAAGGCCCTTGCTGCTCCTAGCCGGTTCGTGCTGAAGCCCCAGAGAGAGGGTGGAGGTAGGTGGATCCCCCTTTGCAGGGCTCCTCAATGAAAGGGACTAGCAGGCTGTGACCAGTGCTCATGGGCACTTACTCTGAGCACAGTCCCAAGCATAGGGGATACTATTGGAACTGACACAGGCCACATGTTGGACAGTGTTGCCTAAGACCCTGTGACCAAGTCTGGGAGCACAGGGGAACCTGATTAACCAGCATTGAAGGGTTTGGACACCTTCAACCTGAGGGGCCTATGGGTAGATTGTTGGGAAGTGGGGTAGGGTCATATTAGGAGATTGGAGAGAATACATGTCTGTTTTCCTTTCTAATTTGAAACTCCTTGAGGTCAGGGGTCATGTCTGCCTCTCCAGAGGAGAGGAAGTTTTTAATCTTTGTCTTAAGAGGTGGGTAGGAATTTCCCAGATGGAAAGGAGGAAGAGTGTTTCATACAACAGGGACAACCTCAAGCCGAGGCACTGGGCCATGGAAGTGTGGGATGTCTGGAGGTTAATGAGAAACTGGTGAGGCTGGAGGGGGAGCTGGGAGGGGACAGAGATTTAGGCTGGAAAAATGGTTTGCATCCTGATTATAAAGGGCCTTGAATATATACTGAGAAATTGGATTTTATCTTAAGGGCAGTGGGAGGCCATTAGAGAGTTTTAAGCCTGGAAGGGACACATTGATCCAGGACTCAAGTGGTTAGCAGTGCTGGGAACTCGCAAAACTTACAAAGTTTCTGCATTGTAGAAGACGTCCTGGAATGAGGGGAGACATTGGTAGCAGAGACCATGGAAGAGGCTGATACAGTTGTTCAGGAGAGCAACGTAGAGGCCTGAGCTAGGGCTATGACTGTGGGGCCGACTGGAGAGACATGTCCTAGATAGTGAGAGGATAGTGGAAGGGAGGAGTTAAATATGACTCAAGGGTGCCTTTTGCCTGATTGGGGGTGGGAAGGTCCAAGAGGGGCAGGTTTAGGCAGAAGTAATAAGTTCTGCTTGGACAAGTTGAGTTTGTTTGGGGGCCAGTCATATGGTGTCTAAGCAGGGAGCCTGCATTAAAGATTTGGAAGTTAACAATTTTTTTTTTTTTTGAGATGGAGTCTCGCTCTGTCACCAGGCTGGAGTGCAGTGGCATGATCTCAGCTCACTGCAACCACCACCTCCCAGGTTCAAGTGATTCTCCTGCCTCAGCCTCCTGAGTAGCTGGGACTACAGGTGTGCGCCACCACACCCAGCTAATTTTTGTATTTTTAGTAGAGACGGGGTTTTACATATTGGCCAGGATAGTCTCGATCTCTTGACCTCATGATCCGCCCACCTCAGCCTCCCAAAGTGCTGGGATTACAGGCGTGAGCCACCGCGCCCGACTAGAAGTTAACAATTTTTAGGGTATAGATGGAGCCTCAGGAATATGAGAGATCTCCCTGGGAAAAGGCACATGGAGGAGAGAGTAAGCATGGAGGACCAATTCCCCTGGGACCCCAGCATTTAAGAGAAGGAGCCAGTAATGGAGCTTGAGAAGGAACAGCTGTAGGTAGGAGGTGAACCAGGGTGGAACAGTGTAGTGGAAGATGTGTTCACTGCATGAGTAAGGGCTCTCCTGTCAAAGTAAGCTTCCCTCCTGGGGAGCCAGATATGCCCTGGCTTCACTGAGCGGATGCCAGGAACTGAGGCTGCTGACTTGCCCATGTGGCCTCAAAAGTGAGGGCATGGGATGGAGGAGGTAGGCAGAGGGTCCAGGGTGACTGGCCAGTTTCATTGCAGGTAACAACCTATATGGGGAGGAAATGGTACAGGCCCTGAAACAGCTGAAGGACAGTGAGGAGAGGGCCTCCTACATCCTCATGGAGAAGATCGAACCTGAGCCTTTTGAGAATTGCCTGCTACGGCCTGGCAGCCCTGCCCAAGTGGTCCAGTGCATTTCAGAGCTGGGCATCTTTGGGGTCTATGTCAGGTGAGTGAATCAGAAGCTCTTTCCACTACCTGCTCGTAAGAGTGCCAGCCAAGTGAGCCTAGAGGGGAACACTGGAAAGAGTCAGGAACCTGGGCTTCAGTGCCAGCTCTGCCAATCCCTAGCTTTATTGCCTGTTTCTTTATCTATTAAATGAGGCCAAGGACACAAGACCTGCCCACCTCACCAGGGTATCAGATGAAGCCCTGATGAGAAGTCCTCTGCAACCGTGAAGCAAACTCCAAATAGCACCAAGAGGATTCAGAACACATGGTTTGACAATCTAGGACTAGAAGGAGACTCCAGAGAGGAATAGAGACTCTAAAATCCTAGCACTTTCTTGGGTATAGTCAGTTACCCATGTACTGCTCAACTGGGACCAGGGAAGGTCCTGGGTTTGGGGCTGAGTCCGGGTGATGTGTGTCTCCTGCCTCCATTTCTATAGGCAGGAAAAGACACTCGTGATGAACAAGCACGTGGGGCACCTACTTCGAACCAAAGCCATCGAGCATGCAGATGGTGGTGTGGCAGCAGGAGTGGCAGTCCTGGACAACCCATACCCCGTGTGAGGGCACAACCAGGCCATGGGACCTTCTATCCTCTATATTTGTCATTCCTTTCCTAGCCCTCCTGAGGGGTATCCTCCTAAAGACCTCCAAAGTCTTTATGGAAGGGTAAATACTGGTACCTTCCCCCAGCTCTCCATCTGAGGACCAGAAAAGCTGTGTTTCCCTTAGATGAGATCTAGAGGCCCCCAAATCCTGGGGGTGTGGGTACAGCTGAGGGGAAGCTGCTCTGAGGTAAAGGTCCATGAACCCTGCCCCACTCCCATCAGCCCCTCATCAGCCTTTTCAGCAGGTTCCAGTGCCTGACTTGGGCTAGGACTGAGTGGTAGGAGGATGGGGAGTGGAGGAGCATAGCCTTTCCCTAATTCTGCCTTAAATAAAACTGCATTGCTGATTCAGTGATTCCTTACTTTGTGCATAGAGGGGAGGTGGGAGCTGTAATCTACGTTAGCCCACTTAAGATGTATTAGAGCAGGGAAGTGACTGTTCTGTAATCAGGGTCTCCCTAGACCTAGACTCTGCAGGTGGAACCCTGAAGTTTCAATCCTTAGCCACCCATTAATGCTCCTACTGGATCACAGGGAGGAATGAGAGTCCCTGGCAGGAGCCCAGGAGGGAAGGCAAACATGTTGGGACATAACAGTTGTGAACTGGCTTCAATCACTTTCCTGCTTAGCTCAGGGGCTTGTCAAAGGGCCTGTCAGTGAAGCCTCCTTGGCTCTGCCCAAACCAAAAGTTCTATAAGGAAGATATTGGGGGTAGTCCTAGGAAATACCCCTCCCTTCCCTTCTGCCACACAAATCAGAGCCACTAATGAATATACAGCATCAGGGCACAGATACCTAGGAAAACAAGTCACCACTTCTTGAGATCACAGGCTTTATTCCTACAACCACAGGGCTTGAGCCTGACTGAGGCAAGAAAACAGAGTTTCATCTGAGAATGTCTCTCATGGGCTGGGTTCTGTTCAGGGGAGGGTGGGAACAGAGGACAAGGAAGACAAGCTCCTCTGGCCCTAGGAACAAAACACATTTACTCCTTCAAAAAAGCAGATGATCTGAATGCCCTCTGGATACTGAATCTGCCCACACAGCCCCTGAAGCCAGTGGGCGGACAGTACTGGCATCTGGCACAAAAGGGAATTCAGACCCAGAACAGAAGCAGCAAAATATGGACTCACAGACTATTGTTTTTAAGGGCAAGTGCATGCCCAATATAAGTACTGGTGCTTCATAAGAGAGCTGACATAGGATTACACAGCTGCCTCCCTGCTTCAGTGGAGGCCCTCACATCCTCTCTGAACACTTAACTTGGGTAGGAGAGGTAGCCTTTTCATCCCTGGGTTCTGAGAGCTCTGCAGTCTGGGGGCACAGCAGACGAGGCTGACCTGGGCCCTGTCCCTTCTGCCTGGCAGTCACAGGAAGTTGTCTCCACCCGGAGACAAAGCTGGTTTCTGGTCCCAGACAGCTGGTCTAGGGAGGGTAGTGTGAGTCAACGCTGGCCCTCAGCACTCCTGAGGGGGCAAAGAGGATGGGCAAAGTTTGGAGCAGGGGGAATCCTGGGTAAAGGTCAGGATCATGTTCACTGGATGGTCAGGCAGCGGTGGCTGAAGAGGTGACTGATGACAGATGGGTCAGCCACAGTGGACGTGTCTCCCAGGTCATGGTCATTCTGAGCAATCTTCCGAAGCACTCGTCTCATGATTTTCCCTGGGAGACCACAGACCTTTAGTTACTTGGTGAAAGCACTGACCCACCCCAGCCCTGCCAAAGGCTTTCATCCACGCATACCCCACCACCACCAGGCCTCAGCCCATCCCAATCCATGGAGGCCTCTGAACATACCTGAGCGGGTTTTAGGCAAGCCAGGTGCATTCTGGATATAGTCTGGTGTGGCAATGGGGCCAATCTTTTCTCTAACTGTAACCAATAAATCATCAAGCATTTCTTCAGCACCCTTAGCCAGACTTTTCAAAAAACCAAAGTAGAGATGGCTTTGTTCCCTACCTGTTTCCTCCTCAAGTCTCTACGCACAGAGACAGCCTCAGGTTCACTGCTTCTCTCACTCTCAACGCACTGTCTCCTTACTCTCCCATTTTATCTTATGGAACTCAGGCTGTAGAATGAGCCTGCTAGAGTTTAAATGCCACCTTTCTAGCAGTGTGGCCTTCGGCAAGTGACTTAACTTCTATGAGTCTCAGTTTCATCATCTTTAGAATGAAGGTAACAATAAGATCTGTTTCATGAAGGTGACTCTAGGGATTAAGTGGGGTAATTCATTTAAAGCACTTAGCCTAGTGGTGGCACAAAGTATTCTAGAAATGTTAGCTATTATTATTATCCTAGTGGGACACTAGTGAAGACTGAACAGGAAAAGGGCAATGAGCCCATGGGACCCCCTGGAATCTGTTTGTGGTTTGGGGATCAGCTTGCTCTAGCCCCTCCCCAACAACTTGCAGTGATAACTGGGCCTCCAAGACAGACCCTATAGTCCCTGCCCGGGGAGGCTACTCACTCTGCTTCTTGAGCTCCTCGGTGAGCTTGGGGCTGAAGGTGTGGCCATCACACAAGGTGACAAAGCAGTAGAGGCATTCACCCTTCACAGGATGAGGGTGGCCCACCACAGCTGCCTCTGCAACAGCCTCATGTTCCATAAGTGCTGACTCCACCTCCGCTGTACTCAGCAGGTGTCCTTGTCAAGGGAAAGGAAGCGCCATGAGAGAGATCTCAGCCTCTGCCCCAGCCCCTGCTTCATCTGTACCCATGGGGCAGTCCTGGTCTGGTCAAAAGGAGAAGGCCCTTCATTCACTCCTCAGATGACATGCTTTCAGTCACCCCACCATCCCAGTTCCCCTACTCTAGGCACGTTCCAGTGTTCAATACTCCTCTAAAACCTGGACCCAGAACTGAATACTATGCTTAGTACATGGTCTGGCCAAAGGACACTCCTGGGCTCTTGCAGAAGGCTTTGGCTGGGTGTTGTCAGAGAAGCAGAGTTAATAAGATGGGAAGGTAGCCCCTGGCCCTCACCAGATACATTGAGCATGTCATCAATCCTGCCAGTGATCCAGTAATAGCCATCCTGGTCCCGCCGGCAGCCTGGGAAGAAATGCAAAACCTAATAAATAAAAACCCTACGGTAGGATACCTGATCCACATTACCAAACTGCCACACCCTCTGCAATAGCCTTCTAACAAGTCTTCCTGCTTCCACTCTTGCCCACTGTGGTAGCCAGCCTCCAAGATGGCCCCACTGATCTCTGCCTCTTGGTATTCATAGCCCTGCAGTCCTCTTTCTCATTGTACTCGGGTTAGTCTGTGTCATCAACAGAATTTGCCAGAAGTGATAGGATGTCACTTCTGAGATTAGGTTGTAGAAGACACCTAGCTTGTCTTGGTTGCATTGTCTCAGATCATTTGCTCTAGGGTAAGCCAGCTGCCACATCTTGAGTAGTCCTATGGTGAGGTGAGGGACTGAGGGTTCCTGCTAACAACCATGCAAGTGAGCATGAATGTAGGTCCTCCAGGCTCAGTCAGACCTTCAGGTGACTACAGTCCCTACCAACAGCTTGACTGAAACTCACAAGAGACCCAGAATGAGAATGACCCATCTAAACTGTTCACAGACTCCTGATCCTCAGCAACTGTGTGAGATAATATTTGTTATTTTAAGCTGCCAACTTTTGGGATAATTTGTTCCATGGCAATAGTATACTCAAACTCTATTCTCCATAAATCAGGCAAAGTTATTTTCTAAACAGTGAATCAATTCTTAGCACTCCCCTGCTTAAAACCCCAAAAGGTGGCCAGGTGCGGTGGCTCGCTCCTGTAATCCCAGCACTTTGGGAGTCCAAGGTGGGTGGATCAGGAGTTCGAGACCAGCCTGGCCAACATGGTGAAACGCTGTCTCTACTAAAAATACAAAGATTAGCCAGGCGTGGCAGCACCCGACTGTAATCCCAGCTACTTGAGAAGCTGAGGCAGAAGAATCGCTTGAACCCCGGAGGCAGAGGTTGCAGTAAGCCAAGATCGGACCACCACACTCCAGCTTGGGCAACAGAATGAGACTCTGTCTCAAAAAAAAAAAAAAAACCCAAAAGGTTCCCCACTGTACTTTGAATAAAATTCAGACTCCTCACCATGGCCCACAAGACCCTCCCTATATTACGTACGTTTCCAGCTTCACGTAATATTCTTCCCTTTGCTTGCTACGCTCCAGCCACACAGGCTTCAGTCCATTCCTCAGACATCTCAAGCTGCGTCCCTCTGCACAGAACACTGTTACTCTAGATTTCCCCATGCCTGTTTCCTTCTCACCCTTCAGGCCTCTGGTCAAATGTCACTTCAGAGAACTCTTCTCCGACGATCGCGTGTACAGTAGCTATCCCTGCACACACTCATTATCATGCTACCCTGTTTATTTTTCTTAATAGCACTTATCTCTATCTAAGATAAGCTTATTTAAGGTTGCTGGGTTTGTCTGTCTCCCCTTACTAGAATCCCCATGAGGAAAGAGACTTTGACTACATTATTCATTATAATATCACCTGTGCTTAGATCAGTGCCTAGGCACAGGATCACAGTGCTCAGATCTTATGGATGAATGGATTGGTAGATGGATAGATGGACAAACACAGACTCCAACCATGAAGACAAACATGACATAATAATCATGCACTGCCACATGCCCCATCTCTTTCAACACAGGAGCATACATTGTCCATCTTTCCTCATACATCAAAGTTCAGATGGCAACATCCTGAGACCCCTCCTGCTATACTCATTCCTGCCATTACAGTCTTTGCAGCTCTGCCTAGATACCAGATACTGACATGTAGGACACATTCGTCTCTGATTTTCTTTACCCCTAACCAACTGATATAGTTTGGATGTTTGTCCCTTCCAAATCTCATGTTGAAATATGATCCCCAGTGTTGGAGGTGGGGCCTGGTGGGAGGTGTTTTGGTCAAGGCAGGGCGGCAGGGGAGCAGATCCCTCATGAATGACTTGGTGCTGCACTTGCAGTAATGAGTGAGTTCTCACTCTATGAGTTCATGTAAGATCTGGTTGTTTAAAAGAGGCTGGCATCTCCTCCCTCTCTCCCTTGCTTCCTCTCTTGCCATGTCAAACACTGGCTCTCCCTTCGCTTTCTGCCGTGATTGGAAGCTACCTGAGGCCTCACCAGAAGCAGATGCCAGCACCATGCTTCCTTTACAGCCTGAAGAATGATGATCCAAAATAAACCTCTTTTCTTCATAAATCACCCAGTCTCAGGTATTCTTTTATAGCAACACACCAACTCTTCCTGAAAATGGAAGTGGAAGGTACATGTCTTAGTGGGAGGTACAAGAAGGGGATAGCTAAGGCTCACCATCTCCTGTAACATAGTATCCAGGGAACTTCTTAAAGTAGGTTGTCTCAAAGCGTTCGTGGTTCCCATAGACTGTGCGCATGATCCCTGGCCAGGGCTGCTTGAACACCTGGGGAGTAAAGAAGGGACAGTGATCACATTTGCTATGCTGTCTCACTGGAAGATAATTACAGCTTTTCTAAACGTGGGGGAAAGTGTCCTGAATGCCATTCCTGAGAAGTAGGAGAAAATACAGGCTTTGGAGATAGATGATCCTGGCTTGGAATCCCAGCTTTACCACTTACTAGCTAGGTGACCTCACAGAACTAACTTTACCCCTCTGAGCTTCAGAATCCTCATCTGTAAATCAGAGAAAATACTTTCTGTCTTCCAAAGTTATTGTGAGGATTAAATTAATAGTATGTGGAAATTGCCTAGCACAGTGTACTATTATTGATAAGTGTTTAGTAAATTTGTGTTTCCTTTTGGGCAATCCTTGAGGAAAGCAAGTCCAGTTTGATACAAATGAAAACAGTCATTTAAAAAAAGTGGTGCCCACATACCAAGTAAATAATTATTGCCCAATCAGTAGCATTCTTTGGCAGCAGATTGATGGAATGGATGGAATTCTAGGCTGAGTCAGAAGGCCTGGATGTAAACCCTGCCCCTGTTACTAACTTGCTCTTGGGAAAGTGAAATGGGGGGGGGGGGGTTTTGAAGGGACAGGTGAGGCTCTTACAAGTATGAATACAATAATCACAACAGCTAATGTTTATCAAGTACTAATTGTTAGTTTCTCCACTAACCCCTTCACGTGGATTATCTAACTCAATCAAGCAAGCAGCCATAGAAGACAAAGGCACTATTTTTTTTGAGATGGAATTTTGCTCTTGCTGCCCAGGATGGAATGCAATGGCACAATTTCGGCTCAATACAACCTCCACCTCCCTGGTTAAAGTGATTCTCCTGTCTCAGCCTCCCATGTAGCTGAGATTACAGGCATCCATCACCAGGCCCAGCTACTTTTTGCATTTTTAGTAAAGACGGGGTTTCACCATGTTGGCCAGGCTGGTCTTCCACTCCTAGCCTCAGGTGATCCGCGCGCCTCAGCCTCCCAAAGTGCTGGAATTAGAGGTGTGAGCCATCCGCGCCCAGCCAGAGGCACCATTTAAACCCTATTTTACAAATTAGAAAATTTAGATTCAGAGGGGTTAAGTAACTTATCTGAGGTCACAGAAGAGGCAGAGCTAGGATTTGAACCCAGGCAGGGTGACTCCAGATCCTACATGATTTTCCACTATGTTATAAAGCCTCCTTTCTCTAGAATATTTGTCAAAAGAAGATGGGACTAAGTCTTCCAGACCCAAAAAGGTACCATCAGGAATCTGAGCGACTCTGAAAAGGCCCTTAGGAGACTTATGGCCCAAAAGGAAGAGATGCAGGCAAAGTATCCAGGGTCCCCTCCAGGGTCTCTCAGTGAGCAAACCTCCAGTCATGAAACTTCAGTCCTAAGCAGCTCCAGGAGAGATTAGGTTATTAACTCTAAAGCAAAATACCCTTGGCAGACCCTTTCTCCCTCTCCTTAAAGACTCCCAAGGGCCAGGGCCTCACCAGATAACCTTCAGCTTCACCTTCCAACTCTTCCCCAGACTCATTCAGGATTGCAGGAGCTACACCAAAGAATGGGAAAGTCTAGAAGCAAACAGGAGACAGAACCCAAGAAGAGGAATGAGGCAACTCTGACCCAACTCCCAAGAAGCCCCAGAACCCCAAATTCTTCACACATTATCAGTCCAGTTCTCCACTATCTACCTAGGCCAAATGCCCCAAGACACCATCCCTGCCTAGCCCAAGACCAGCCAGGGGAGCATCACTCACAGCAGAACCAGGTTTCATGGGTGTGGCACCAGGAAGGGGAGTCAACATGTGGCCACCCTGGGGAATTCAGAGATGAGAAATTTGAGTCAATCCTCCCACATTGGCCCTGGGACCCAGCCTTCTGAACCCTTCACTCACTGTCTCTGTTTGCCAGAAGGTGTCCACGATGGGGCAGCGCTGGGCACCTACCACCTGGTGGTACCACAGCCAGGCCTCAGGGTTGATGGGTTCACCCACTGTGCCTAACACCTGCAAGGATGCCCGGCTATGCCTGGGACAGGGGAATGGGAGAGAGGAAGGCTCTGAGTACTACTGGAGGACATACATATCCAGGCTTTTCTCTTGCCCCGTCCTCTTATTCCAGGTCAGAGAGTTGGGACAATGGAAAGGAAGAGACTGTACAAAGGCTAGCACCCAGCTCTGAGGGATACCCATGGGGCAGCAACTGGGAAGGGGTCTCACTTGGTGACAGGCTCATCTCCAAACTTCATGAGCAGACGGATGGCTGTGGGTGCTGTGTAGAACTTGGTCACCTTGTATTTGTCCACAATGCTCCACAGGCGGTTCACGTCCGGATATGTGGGAATCCCCTCAAACTGACCCATGAAGGCTGGTCATTCCCAGTCTTTCCTAATAGTCCTTTTATTCATCCCCCTACCACTCCCTCATGTTCAGTATTTTGCCCTTTCTGACCAACCATAGCTTCACTCCCTTACCAGACAAGCCAAGATACCATCCTAGTCAGGATACGCAACCCCCTCAGGACTTCTCTTTCTCCAGGAAACAGATGGTTGTATAAGTCCCCCTCCCTCTAGACCAAGAAGCCTTGGGAGGTAGTCACCCAGGATCATCTTGTCCATCCCCCAGCTAGGCCAGGTGGCCATGGGTCCCAGCTCCCTTCTCACCAAAACACTGGTGGCACCATTGGCCAGTGGCCCATAGGTGACATAGGAATGGCCAGTGATCCAACCAATGTCTGCCGTGCACCAGAACACATCCTCCGCATGGAAGTCAAACACATACTTGAAGGTTGTGGCTACATAGAGCATGTAGCCCCCAACTGTGTGAACCACACCCTGTGGGAAGAATGGGGAACAGGTTAGGGCTTCATGCCTACCCCTACTGACCACCAAATGGAGGCTGGGCAGAGCTGGAGGAAGATCCTGCTCAGGGATTTCAGCCCTGCCAGTACCCTTTTCACAGCATCCATCTCTCTTCCATCTCCTTTTCTCCATGCTCCCATCTCATCTCCTTGATCACACTCCTGATGACACGATGTCTATCAGTCCATCATTCACACCTGCACCCTCAGATGGTATTTCAGAGCCACCCACATCACTCACACACATGAACACTCATAACTAATAGTCCCTCTGTTGTGTATATGTGCCCACACACTCAATTGCACACCATCAGAGTGAGTGGGAAAAAAAGATAATTCCCTTTGTTTATTCCATCCCTACCCCCATTTCTATGAAGGAGAGGCCAAAACTGTGTTTCTAAAGGCTCATTGAGGGATATTCCAAAGCATAAGGAGATAATTTAGGAGTAGGGTGGGCAGAAGGTAGAGTGACATAGCTTTCAAGTTAATGGAAGAAACAGAGTTTTCTTAAGTGTTTCTGGTTCCCACAGTGTGTGCTGGCAGAGAACTGCATGTTAATAGTGTGCCATGTGGAAGGAATTGAACTCTAAGAGTTATGGTCTTAGAAGCCCGAGAGGGATCTCTGTGCCCACCCTTGGCCTTGAGTTAACAGAATAGATCTCCTTCAACCAAACCATGTGCGCATAGGGAAAGAATATCCATGTCAGCTGTATGAAACCCTCCACCTGAATTGTCTCACCCTGGGCCTCACCACCTATAGATGGAGGATTTATGTCTTCACTTGATTTAGAAAAGACAATGTTACATTTCTAAAACTCAGGGTTGTTGGAAAAAAATAATTTCATTACTTGTTTCCTCAGAAACTTACTTCTTACCCCTACATAATACACACACACACACACACACACACACACACACACACACACTTGCCTTGGGTTTGCCTGTGGAGCCACTGGTGTACAGGATGAAGAGTGGATCCTCGGCATCACACCACTCGGGCTCACACTCATCCCCTGCCTCTTGCATGAGCTCATGCCACCACAAGTCAATCCCTTGGTTCCATGAGATCTGCAGAGATGGGCAGGGAAGAACTGTGAACAGCTCAAGATGGGGACAAGATACACCCATATGTTGCCTCTGGAGGGAATGAGGTGGGACGGGAAGGTAGGAGTACAGGAAGGGAGAGAAGGCCCTTCAAGGGTGGAATGGAACAGAAAGAACAGGAGCAGAACCTAAGCTTACTGAGTACTCCAACCACCCTGCCATCCTACCCCGATCTCTACCCCAGAACTCCTCTCACCTGGCCTCAGGCCAAGGAGGAACACTTGGCTGGTCCCTTCCCATCCTTCAATTCTCAGCTTTCTTCTTTCCAAGAAGTCAGCTTCTTGGAAAGGCTTTATCTGAACAGTATCTGATAGATTCCCACCTCCAACCTTGCTATTATTATTGATCCCAACACCATGTTTCTTTCCCACACAGTACATATTTCCTGTTATTTTATTTAGTTGTTTACTTGATTACTGTCTTCCCATCTAGATAGTGACATCTATGAAGAAGGTGAAACATCTTTTCTCCCGACCCCTGCCGTATCTCCCAACACCTAGCAAAGTGCCTGGCACTCAGTCAATTTTTGTTGGACAAATGACTATGCACACACAGGTCTACATACATACATATGTACTTATGGGACTAGGCTCATTAGCAGGGATGCGGACACCACACAATTCAGAAATGCAAAATTAGTCAGAGCCTACAGGTGAGGTGGGCACCTGACCCTGTTAGCAGTAAAATAAATCAACAGATCTTGGTCCAAGCACTTTTCCCTGCATGTCCAGACCCAATCCACATCTATGGGTTTCCTACCCTAGCTCTGCTCCCGCGTTTACACCACTGGTACCAATAGGGTTTCCCATAGAGACTTTGGCTTGAGGGGACAGGTTCCATTCAGCAGGAAGCTTTGCTTCAAGTTGGTGGAGAAGGACCAAGGTAGACTTCTCTCAGTAGAAGGATGTCCCCTATGCCTTTGATAATTACTTCTGGATCTGTCATCCAGAAACTTCTCTAAATTCTCCTTTGAAACTGTTTTACTTTTCTGTCTATATCACCTCTTTGAACACCAATTTTGAATCTACCATCTGCTGAATGAAGTTAGATCCCTTGAATTTGTCCAAAGTCTTCAGTGAACTTCAATACCAGTTCTGCCACTTCCTAGCTATATGACCTTGGGCAAGTCACTTTACCTTAAGTCTCTCCTTTTAAAAATGAGGACAGTCATTCTTGCCCTAATGGACTCACAGGATGTGGTAAACACTAAAAGAGAAAAGTATTATCTAGTAAACATCAAGCCTTGGATTGCCCCAAGGGTAGAGGTTGGGGTGGGATGAGGAAGACTGATGAATGTCAGGAGAGATAGAGGTTAGTTCAATGACTACTGGGAGTTAAGAGTGTGAGGCTGGGCGCAGTGGCTTATGGCTGTAATCCCAGCACTTTGGAAGCCCAAAGTGGGTAGATCACCTGAGATCAGGAGTTCAAGACCGGCCTGGCCAACATGGTGAAACCTGGTCTCTACTAAAAATACAAAAAGTAGCCAGGCGTGGTGGCGGGCGCCTGTAATCTCAGCTACTCAGGAGGGTGAGGCAGGAGAATCACTTGAAACCAGGAGGCAGAGGTTGCAGTGAGCTGAGATCGCACCACTGTACTCTAGCCTGAGCAACAGAGTGAGACTCCGTCTCAAAAAAACAAAAATAAAAACAAAAACAACAACAAAAAAAACAACATAACTCAAGAGTGTGATGATGGGAACTGTTTGGGGTTTGCTTTAGCTGTCACAAAGTCCTTTCATATTTATTAGATTCTTGTATGTTCAATGGCCCTGGCTGGCAGGTAGACATGGTGGTGTAAGATAAATGCCATTCTCCCATTGTGAGGATATATGCTAATTTGTTGTGTGCATATTTGGTTAAAAAAAACCCTGGAGTGTTAGATATATAGCTTGATAAATTAGAAAATGACTCTCTAATCACTCCCTTCTTTCTGTACCACCTGCCCCTTATGGTAGAGAATTTGAAATTTCTGGATTTTGAACATCATAAAAACAACAAGCTTAGAAAAAGGAAGAAGACAGAGAAAGCTGCCCACAGTTAGAAAACATAAGAACACGCCTGGCCGGGCGCGGTGGCTCAAGCCTGTAATCCCAGCACTTTGGGAGGCCGAGACGGGCGGATCACGAGGTTGGGAGATTGAGACCATCCTGGCTAAAACGATGAAACCCTGTCTCTACTAAAAAATACAAAAAACCAGCCGGGTGAGGTGGCGGGCACCTGTAGTCCCAGCTACTCGGGAGGCTGAGGCAGGAGAATGGCATGAACCCGGGAGGCGGAGCTTGCAGTGAGCTGAGATCCGGCCACTGCACTGCAGCCTGGGTGACTGAGCAAGACTCCGTCTCAAAAAAAAAAAAAAAGAACACGCCTGATTTTGTCTATCCATATGCATCTACACATACACTGTCACATGGGTACTTTTTCTTCTGCCAAATGATCACTTGAGATGGGGGCACTAAAGTATTCAACCAGAAGTATCAATACTGCTTTGGACAAATAGTGCTGGTCTACAACACTGTGAACTGTCGCAGAACAGGCACTAAGTACATGTAAGGACAAGGCATAGTTACAACTGTGGCTCTGCAATGAGGGCACTCTTATAATCTTATAATATTATTTCTTTTGTGGGTGGGTGTGTATACAGAGGTAGATGGGTTAGAGTACTCCAGGTGTGGAACTGATAACTAGCACCAGGAAGCAGAGTGAACTCAATTAGTAGAGCAAACTTTGGTTGTGAATTAGGTGTGTGCCTATGAGGCCCCAGGCTCTGAACCAGGAAATGGTCTGAATTTTCTAAAATAAGAATTGAGGAGTTGGCCTTTGTCCTTGGACCAGGATAGCCTCAAGGAGGGCAGCTGCCATGTATGGGAGAGGTATATGAGGGAGCTCATAGACCATATGGTTGAGGAGGGTCCCTGCAAACCCCACCAGGCTCTCCCTGGAAGATTGTTTAAGGATAAAGGGGTTTGGAGCCCTGCCAGGATTTTTGCAGCTCTTTTGAAAATTATTTTAAAATTTTTAAATAGGCCGGGCGCGGTGGCTCAAGCCTGTAATCCCAGCACTTTGGGAGGCCGAGACGGGCGGATCACGAGGTCAGGAGATCGAGACCATCCTGGCTAACACGGTGAAACCCCGTCTCTACTAAAAACACAAAAATTGAGCCGGGTGTGGTGGCGGACGCCTGTAGTCCCAGCTACTTGGGAGGCTGAGGCAGGAGAATGGCTTAAACCCGGGAGGCGGAGCTTGCAGTGAGCTGAGATCCGGCCACTGCACTCTAGCCTAGGCGACAGAGCGAGACTCCGTCTCCAAAAAAAAAAAAAAAAAAAAAAAAAAAAATTAAATATGGGGCCCATTGTCAGAAAGATTTTTGCAGCTTTGACTGCAGTTCCCAGACCAACAAACCTGGACTTTTTAAGCCTATTTTTATGCTCTTTGGTATTTTGGAAACTGGTTGTTTTCACCTCCAAGAAACAAAAATCCAGTAGCCTTTGGCCTGAAGGTCTCTGGTATTAAGAATTATAAGAGTTTGTTATTCTTTTCTGGTCTCTCTTTTGGAAATGCCAATCTGTCTGTTGCATTAAGGGGAAGCAAAAAACAGCTGACATTTATTGAGTAGTTACTAAGTGCGAAACACCTTACATATATTGACAAAACCCTATAAGATAGGTAGAATTATTATCCTTATCTTACGGATGGAGAAACAAACGAGAGAGTTTAAGTACACAGTAGCAGGTGGCAGAACAGGATTTGAACCCAAGTAATCTGGCTCCAGAGACTACAATTTAAGCCACTAAATTTGTCACCTCTTTCAAAAGAAAGGGTGTAGGTCCTGCCTGAGTTTTAAAAGGAAAGCAGTATCCCCTAGGAATCAGATCTATCTTCACCATGCTAATGAGAATAGAGAAAAGGGGCTTATATCTACCATTGGCCTAAGAGGTTAATCATAGCAGATTTAGAGTAAGACACCCTGTGAAGATGGTAAAACCCAGAGGAATAGTGAGCTTTATGTGTTGTTTTAGGAAGGGAAGCTGTTTCCTTTCATAGCACGTGTTATCATCTCTCTATTACTGACAAGGAAACTGAATCCCAGAGGGGAGAATTGACTTACTCAAGGTCATACAGCTAAAAATTAGTCTCTGGACTTCAGGCCCACTCTCTCCTCGATACTAATCTGCTTTGAGCATCCCCTTATGGATCTCCCTTCTTAGAACCACCTACAATGTGACTTTTGTTCAGTTTAGCACTTAGTCACATTACAAAGTTATATGCAGTTTGTAAATCCCAAAGTACTATGTAAATGTATCTAGGAATCTTCTCTGCTGTTCTGTATAAAACTTAGGTTTTCCTTTGTATTAATAATACATGTATAACTCCCCAACTTGATGGTGAATTTCCAAAGTCAGGGTTTGAACCTCCTCCAACTACTCCTCCTCCTGTCTCTCTTGGCTCTGCTCCAGCTACCTGCACACTAAATATTTTCTGACAGGTTACCTTGTCCCCTCTCCCACAAAGGTCCTGAGCAGCAGGATAAAATGGGTTCTGCTGTTACCTCTCTAAGAGCCATGCTCTATACCAATTCACAGAGGCAGTAACAGACATTTAATTTCACCACCCTTCAGTGGCTTACATGGCAAGCTGCCCGGGGCAAGGGGAAGGGGGTTAGGTCTGGCAGCCACCTCAATGGGGCAAACAGGCAAAGGGCAGATGAGCACACAGACAAGCACACAGGGAAGCGGTGCCCACGGCAGTGCAGAAATGGATACCTGGGGCTGAACACGCTTGGATTTCTCTTTCAGCTTACCCTGTTAAGAGCCCAGGATGAAAAGGGTAGTGAGGAGGGTCCAAGTACACAGGGAGTGGGAAGAAAGGGTCAGTGTGTTGTAAACCCCAAACTCCTTTCTCACTGGTCCTCCCAGCTTCCATTTTCCTGATCCTGATTCCAGCCCCTATATATGTAAAACCCGTAACACTGATTGGGCTTTCCAAATTCCCTAAACTAGACTATAGCCTCTCTAGCCCCAAGACCCCTCAGGGAGCCTCAAGTCACAGACTCTCATTCAACCCCAGAACTTTGATCCCTCATGCTCCTCAGCCTGGAGGCCATCACTGGGCATTTCTACCATTCCCACCCGAAGCCCAGGGGTCCAAAGTTAACAAGGGCCATATTGTGAGGGCTGGACTCTGGTCCTTCCATGGTGGGCATCCCTTAGGCCGCAAAGGTAGCCCACCCCACATCACAGCCCAGTAATGGAGATGACTATATAGTGTCACTCAAGTTAGACATTTCTAACACAAACCTAGGCCCTGAGGATCCCCTGTGCCCACAAGCATACCCCAACCAGCATAGGAGTCTCCCTTACAATCGCTTGTGCTGTTCTCAAGGTACAAGGGCCTCTCTACCCACAATCAAGGTCAAAGTCTTCTAGCTCCCACCTAGCCCTGCTAGAGGAGGCATTCCTAGAATTGCTCCTGGATCCTCAGTATACTGATGAGCAGGCAAAGAAGGACATCAGGAACTTTCTAGGCAGGAAAAGTGAAGAAATTTGAGCCTAGAGAAAGGCATAGCAGTGCCAGACTCACCTGCACATCCGGGCATGACCTCTTAATTGGGGGGGACTGGCTGGGGGAGTCACCCATGCCCAGGTCTGCCCGCCCCAGGTGCTTGACCACAATGCAGCATCTTACTGGGAAACCCCTGTAGAAGACAAAAGCCTAAAGTGGTAGCTTTGTTGGCTCAAAGGGAACTTGGCAAGACCCGCCCATGTCCATTTAGGGTAGAGGGGACAAAGGGAACCTGGCACTGGGTCAAGGCTCAGTCAACTCAGACAGTAACCAAACACACTTACTTCTCCTGACACTTCTGCAGGGCCTCGTCAGCCAGCTCCTTCAGGTTCACAAGCTTTTCTCCCCTGTAGAAGGCATCTTTGGGGAGCAACAGACATTCCAGGCCTTAGTAAGCACCATGCTGCCTAGTGGGCACAATGTCCACAGAGCCCTTCCTGAGTGGGCCTCTTAACTCTGGCTCTTCCAGCTGATTCGAGCTGACAGAGGGTCAGCTGAGGTGGGACCAGGAGAGGAAAGGCAGGCAGTTTCTACCCTCTATGCTGAGTAGCCCCAAATACCAACGAGCTGATTGGAGACCAAGGCTTGAGGTATGGGGGATTCTGGAGAAGAGGTGAGAGAATTAGTCACCTGTAGTGATGAGAAGACTGCAGCTGGAATCCAGGATCCGTTCACATAGAGACTCTGAAGAGAAGCCTGCAAACTAGGGAAAGGAAGAAAGTCTAAGGGAGAGAAGGAAGCCCCAGGGATTGAGTGAATAAGGAAAGGGGTTGCTCATGAAACTTTCAGGATCTCTAAGCCAGGGTCCTAGAAGAAACTGAATAACTGATATGGACCTATGACACAAACCTTCTAAGCTCCTTAGTTTGTTATTTAAGGCCCTCCATTTTCTAGGCCCAACCTACTTCTTCAGAGCCCCACCCCCAACGCCTGCCCCTTTTCACCAGCCCAAACTCCTACCACAATGGAGTGCAAAGCCCCAATGCGGGCACATGCCAGCATGGCCACCACAAGCTCTGGGATCATAGGCATGTAGATAGCCACTCGGTCACCCTTCTGAATGCCTGCAGGTAAAAGCACAGAAAATGAACCATGAACCCTTCTTGCTGCTACTTGCTCCCTCCCATCCAGCTGGCCTCCCTCCCAGCTGACCTGTTCTCTTCCACTGTTACCAAAATCTTTCCATCCCTTGCCCTTTCCCCATAAGTCCTCAGATACCCCAAGGCCAGCCCCCCAGTCCCTTTCCCACACCCCCACACTCACCCTGTTTTCGGAGAACATTGCTGAACTGACACACTTGGACCAGAAGCTCATGGTATGTGATCTGAGTGGTCTCCCCTGGCTCATTGCCCTCCCTGAGACATACCAGAAAGAACCAGTGATTAGGGGTATAACTTCTTCCCCAAACAAGAAACAGGCATAGTCATAAAATCCATCCAGTGACGCTAAGGCCTGGAACTGTTCCATGAGGGTGAGCTATCTGCCCACCATCAATCTTGCCATCATCAATCTTGAGCTGACTGGTCAGATACTTTGGCCATTCAAGATACTTTATACACATGTTGTATGTCATTAGGAAATGCATTGTCCATCTCTGATCCTTGGTAAAATGGAGTGATGGCCCCTTCTCTTCCATCCTAGTAATGTATTAAGGAGAAGTGATATCACAGATGTGATTCCTTCTGATGAGGCATCAAGACTGCATTATTCAGAGTAGGGTCTCCAGATCACTTGTGCCTACATCATCTAGAGGATTTGTAGATTCCTGGGCCCCAGCTCAGACATACTGAATTAGAATCACGGCGTCCAAAGATCTGCTTCTTTATTACAAGATGGTACAAGGAATTAGTATGGGATTCTGATGCACACTTAAAGTTTGAGAATTGGCTGGGCGCAGTGGCTCATGCCTGTAATCCCAGCACTTTGGAAGGCCGAGGTGGACAGACCAAAGGTCAGGAGTTTGAGACCAGCCTGGCCAACATGGTGAAACTGTGTCTCTAGTGAAAATACGAAAATTAGCTGGGTGTGGTGGTGTGTGCCTGTAATCCCAGCTACTGGGGAAGCTGAGGCACGAGAATCCCTTGAACCCAGGAGGCGGAGGTTGCAGCGAGCTGAGATCACACCACTGCACTCCAGCCTGGATGACAGAGTGAGATTCTGTCTTGAATAAATAAATAAATAAAGTTTGAGAATCACCATCCTGTATCAGGTGATTTCTGTCTACCTCCCCAGCCTTGCCTCCCACTCCTTCCTAGGATTTAGCCTGTTTACTTCAGTCATTCCTTCATGCATTCATTTGCTTATTCAACAACTACTATGTGCTATCTACATGTATAGAAATAAGGCACCAATGGGCAGGGCGTGGTGGCTCTTTCCTGTAATCCCAGCACACTGGGAGACCTATAATCCCAGCTACTTGGGAGGCTAAGGCAGGAGAATCGCTTGAACCCAGGAGGTGGAGGTTGTGATGAGCCAAGATCGCGCCACTGCACTCCAGCCTGGACGACAGAGTAAGACTCTGTCTCAAACAAACAAACAAAAGAAGAAATAAGGCACCAATGAGCAAGATAAGTAAGATACCTGATATCATGGAGCTTATATTCTAATGATAGTGTGGGTAATAAACAAATAACAAATATAACCAGGATAATTTCAGATTATGATAAGCATTAAAAAGGAAATAAAGCAGAATGATATAAAAATGAGTGACTAGGGAGAAATACTTTTAAAAAATATACTATCTTGGGTCAGGCACGGTGGCTCACACCTGTAATCCTAACACTTTAGGAGGCCAAAGTGGGCCCATCTACAGGAGTTCAAGACCAGCCTGGCAACATAGCAAGACCCCATCTCTAAAAAAATTTAGCTGGATCCACTGGGCGCAGTGGCTCACACCTGTAATCCCAGCACTTTAAGAGGCCGAGGCGGGTGGATCACATGAGGTCAGGAGTTCAAGACTAGCCTGACCAACACAGAGAAACTCTGTCTCTACTAAAAATACAAAAATTAGCTGGGCGTGGTAGTGCATGCTTGTAATGCCAGCTACTCGGGAGGCTGAGGCAGGAGAATCACTTGAACCCAGGAGACGGAGGTTGCAGTGAGCCAAGATCATGCCATTGCACTCCAGCCTGGGCAATAAGAGTGAAACTCTGTCTCAAAAAAAAAAAAAGAAAAGAAAAAGAAAAGAAATTAGCTAAGTGTGGTGTCATGCACCTGTAGTCCCAGTCACTCAGAAAGATAAGATGGGAAGATCTCTTGGCTCACTCCTGTAATCCCAACACTTTGGGAGGCCAAGGCAGGAGGATCATCTGAGACCAGGAGTTCAAGACCAATCTGAGCAACACAGCAAAACTTCGTCTCTAAAAAAAAAACATTCAATTAGCTGAGTGTGGTGGTGCACACCTGTAGTCTCAGCTACTCAGGAGGCTGAGGCAGGAAGATCGCTTGTGCCTTGGAGGTCAAGGCTGCAGTGAGCTGTAATCATGTCACTGCACTCCACCCTGGACAACAGAGTGTTTCCCTGTCTCAAAAAATAAATAAATGTTTCCGTTAGTGGTTTTTTCCAATTTTATGATTTTTTGAATAAGTAATACGTACAAGTAGGACTACATAAAAAGATACATAATGATAAGTGTTCTCCTCACTCCTATCTCCCAATTACCCTGCCTACTGGCAAACCACAGTTTGGGTTTTGCAATTTGGTTTTTAGAGACAGGGTCTCACTCTATTGCATGGGCTGGAGTGCAGTGGCACAATCATAGCTCACTGCAGCCTCCAACTCCTGGGCTCAAGCAATCCTCTTACTTCAGCCTCCTGGGTAGCTGGGACTACAGGCACATGCTACCACACCTGGCTAATTTTTTTATTTTAAAATTTTTTGTAGAGACAGAGTCTCAATATATTGTCCAGGATGGTCTCAAACTCCTGACCTCAAGCAATCCTGCTTCAGCTTCTCAGAGTGCTGGGATTACAGGCGTGAGCCATCATGCCCAGGGCAAAACACTGTTACCAATGTTCTGTGTAACTTTCCAGAAACAATCAATATTCAGACAGGACCACTCTTAGTAGGACAGAGGGCTAGGGTAATTCAACTAGTGTGGAACGACCAAACTAATTACTTTGCAAGAAGTCTGTATCATTAGGATCTTTAATAAGACCCTTGAGATATCATTGAAGACAGAAATTTGAAAGTTGAATATTAAAAAATTGGATTTTACAGGAGGCTGAGGCAGGAGAATCTCTCGAATTCGGGAGGTAGAGGTTGCAGCGAGCTGAGATTGTGCCATCGCACTCCAGCCTGGGTGACAAGAATGAAACTCTGCTCTAAAAAAAAATCGGTCAGCCAGGCACAGAGGATCATACCTGTATTCCCAGCACTTTGGGAGGCTGAGGCAGGCAGATGACCTGAGGTCAGGAGTTTGAGATCAGCCTGGCCAACATGGCAAAACCCTATCTCTACTAAAAATACAAAAATTAGCCAGGCATGGTGGCACACGCCTGTAGTCCCAGCTACTTGGGAGGTTAAGGCGGGAGAATCATTTGAACCCAGAAGGTGGAGGCTACAGTGAGCAGAGATAGTGCCACTGCACTCCAGCCTGGGCAACAGAGTAAGACTTTGTCTCAGAAAAAAAAAAAAAAAAAAGGATTTTAATGTTGTTCAGAAAAGAGATAAACACCTTATAGTCCCCAGTCAAGCACAGGGTAACAGGGGTAGGAAGAACAGCTCTACTTAAGGAACAGGACTGTCAGACAAGCATATATACTACATGCATTTGTTTACATATTCTCATTTTTTCTACACAAATGATGGCATACAATACACACTGTTTTGTATCTTGTTTTGTTAATTATTATATGCATTCACTAAAATGCACAAATCTTACGTGTAGAAGTTGATCATCTTGATTTTTCAAAGTTAACAATATACCTTGATATCATTCTTCAGCAAGACTTAGATAACTATTTCTCTTTTTCATTTGTTGTTGTTTTTGTTGTTGAGACAGGGTCTCACTCTGTCACTCAGGCTGGGGTGCAGTGGTACCATCATAGCTCACTGCAGCCTCAACCTCCCAGACTCAAGTGATCCTCTCACCTCTGCCTCTTGAGTAGTTGGGACTACAGGCCAGAGCCACCATGCCTGGATACTTACCTGTTACCTCTAGAGCCTTGTAGGCAATAGTAAGAAGTTTGAATTTTACTCTAAGTGGATTCCTGGTTTCCCTTGGCAAGTTCAGGTCCGTCTCCACACTTTTGACCATACCATTGCCCCAACTCAGAATATTCTCCTTCCTCCTTCAGATACCAGCACCATGTGGCCCTCCCTTAGCACCACAGACCATTGCTTTCCCTCTCCTTCCTTACTGCACAGAGCACTGATGAAGTAGGTAACTGAAACCTAGAGAGACGTAGTGGCTTGGCCAAGGTCACACAACGATAAGTGGTAGAGCCAAGAATAGACCCTCAGGTCTTCTGATTTCAAGTCAGGACTCTTTCCCTCATAGTGTGAAGGACGGGGACTGGCAGGGAAGCCAGGCCTTTTCTTACCAACAAAGGTCACACAGAAGATTATCAGCCTCTTTCTAGTTCCTGGCTCGATGCGTCAGTAGGCTTTAACCCTCCTAGGGATAAGAGAAGCCAAACACAGGGAGCTTACTAAAGTGGGAAAGAACAGGGATAGAGGAAGCTGGCAAATAGCCCTGAATGCCAGAGGCAGAAAAGCCATTTCCTTAACTGGCTCACTGACAAGTGCCACAGGAACTTCAGAACGTCTCCGGTTATGGCTGAATGCTGACATATACATACCCAAGCACATGTGTCCCCACATGCAAACCACATACCAACTCACCTATGTGTGCTCACTTGTATAAAATCACATATACTAATATACAAACATTCTAGGCATAAAACCTGCCCATCTGCACACATAGGAACAAATAAGGATAAATATATGCACCCAGGATTCAAACTTAAGGACTTATCTGTATCTGCAAGTACAACCACCACAAATACGTATCCACCTATGTGTATAGTGTGCCCCTTCGGAAACTCTCCATCAAATCATTCTGTTTTGCCAGGTGCCACACATGTAATCCCACACTTTGGGAGGCTGAGGTGGGTAGATCACTTGAGGCCAGGAGTTTGAGACCAGCCCGGCCAACATGGCGAAGCCCCAACTCTACCAAAAAGACAAAAATTAGCCAGGCATGGTGGTGCATGCCTGTAATCCCAGCTACGGAGGAGTCTGTGGTGGGAGGATCACCTGAGCCCAGGAGGCGGAGGTTGCAGTAAGCTGAGATTGTGCCATTGGACTCCAGCCTTGGTGACAGGGCAAGACTCTGTCTCGAAAAAAAAAAACAAACAAACATTCTGTTTTATTTTTTTCATGAAACGTTCCATTGTTTGAAATTATCTCATGTATGTTAATTACTTATGTATTATCTGTTTTCTTCACTGGAATATAAGCTCCACGATAGCAGAGATCTTTTTTTTGTTTTGTTTTTTTGTTTTTTTGAGACAGAGTCTCGCTCTGTCACCCAGACTGGAGTGCAATGATGAGATCTCAGCTCACTGCAACCTCCGCTTCCTGGGTTCAAGCAATTCTCCCTGCCTCAGCCTCCCGAGTAGCTGGGATTACAGGTACCCACCATCACACCTGGCTAACTTTTGTATTTTTAGTAGAAATGGGATTTCAACATGTTGGCCAGGCTGGTCTCACACACCCTGACCTCAGGTGATCCACCTGCCTCAGCCTCCCAAAGTGCTAGGATTACAGACATGAGCCACTGCACCCAGCTGATAGCAGAGATATTATTTGTTTTCTTCACTGCTGCATCCCTAGCACCTCGAGTACAACCTAGTACATAGAGGGTGCATAAGAAGAGATAAGCACAACCTATACAAGTACAATTTACTTGAGCCCACTTCCAACCCTGACACACACACGCACGCGCGCACACACACACACACACACCACAGTGTGCATTCCTCTACTTGGCTATGGGCTCAAGTTATACATTATTGATATAGGCACCTTATTCATTCCAGTATCTTCTTTCTCTGACATACACACCAGGCTGGGGCCCCTGGCTGGCTGGGAAAGGTGAGGGGCAGGGTACTGGCCTACTGCAAAATCCCAAGCCCTCTAGGATGTCAGAACTCTTAAAAGAACATCCAATTTAGTCTCTTAACTCTGAGATCCAAAGAGGCTATTAGCTATGCTTGGCATCACAGGGTGGGTTACCACAGCAGAGCAGGGACCAGGAATTAAGGTCCAGACCTCTTTCCTCTACAACAGGAGTTGCAAGCTCAAAAACTGGCAGGATCTAGGCAGGTAATGTAAATAAGTGGACCAAAAGAAAGAAAATACATGATAAAGATAAGAAATAGTTCCCTTTCCACTTCCCTATAAGAAAACAGCAACACATATATGATAACCCTTAGCCTCAGTTTCAGGGGAACAATAGGGAAAGGGAAGGAGTGGAAAACTGGCAAATGCATGCTCTGGCGAAAGGAGGCATCCAGTACCTAAACTTGGTTCCTGTCAGCTTTTGCCTGCTAGGAATCGGGGCTCGATATTGTCAATTTTTTTTGATTTTTCAACAGTAGCCTGGAATCTATTTTTGTCAAAACTCCTGAATTTATGTAAGTGTTGACCACTAATTTTTAAAAGCTTTAAGGCCAAGTGCAGTGGCTCATACCTATAATGCCAGTACTTTGGGAGGGCAAAGCAGGAGGACCGCTTGAGGATAGGAGTTCAAGATTGGCCTGGGCACCATAGTGTCTCTACAAAAAATTTTATAATTAGCCAAGCATGGTAGCTAATGCCTGTGGTCCCAGCTACTTGAGAGGCTAAAACAGGAGGATCACATGAGCCCGGGAGATCAAGCCTGCAGTGAGCCATGTTGATGCCACCGCACTCCAGCCTAGCAACAGAGACCCTGTCCCACCCCTCCCTACCAAAAAAAAAAAAAAAAAGTTTTAAACACTATGAATCAAACAAAGCTATTAATGAGAAATTTAGCTGGTGCAATAATATGGGGAACCCTTGGTGTAAACCAAACTACTTGTCCTTCACCTGGAGGCCATATGGTTGGTGTGACAACCCATGGTACACAGTCACTAGCCCTTCTCATCTTCTTCCCCTAGGGAACCTCCTCCAAGGAGCCTTCTCCAACTACTTCATCCTCACACTCTCAAAATTTACTTTAACCCATTATTGGTTCAAAATCCATTTAGAATTAGACTACCTCTCTTCACATCTATTTTTACCATCCTAGTCCAAAACTACCATTAGGTAGGTGACATCATGTCACCCCTCTGCTCAGAATGCTCAGATCACTTCCCATTTCATTTTGAGCAAAAGTCAAAGTCCTCACAATGGCCTACATGATCTAGTCCCTCGTTACCTCTCTGTCCTCATACACAACTATTCTGTCTTCCTCTCCCTCTCCCTCTGCTCCAGCCAAACGGCCTCCCCAGTGGTTTGGCAAAAGCACCAAAAACATTTAACCTCAGAGCCTTTGCCCTCTTCTTGAAGTGTTCTTTCCCTAGATAGCCACATGACTTATTCCTTACCTTTGAGTCATTGCTCAAATGTTGGCTTCTCAGTAAGGTCATCTTTGACCACCACATAAAAAAAAAAATACTCCCTGTGCCCCTCTCCAGCCCCAGGTTCTCTGAATTAACATTTTCCATGAAATTTGTGTTAGTTTCCCTTTTTCTCACCTACCCAAAATCTAAAAGTTCTTTCTTCCTCCCAAAGCCCTTTATCTCATTTTCTTTGTGATCTGCTTTTCTAGCTTTTACTACATTTATTTGGGCCTTATCTTTCCCATTATACCCTGGGCTCTTGGAGGACAGAGATCATGTCTACTTCTTCTCTGTCTCCTCCAAGCACAACTGGCACAATAGGTATTCAAGAGTCATGGTTAAATAATTGAAAGACTGATAATTGACTAATCACAGGGATGACTGGGGCTACCCTTTATTTATTTATTTATTTATCTATCTATCTATCTATTTATTTATTTATTGAGACAATGTCTCACTATGTTGCCCAGGCTGGTCTTAAACTCTCAGGTTCAAATGATTCTCCCAGCTCAGCCTCCAGAGTAGTTGGGACTACAGGCATGCACCACTGCACCCAGCTCCCCTCTTTATATGAGAAGGGTAGTCATTGGATTGAAGATTTTAATTCCCTAGAACTACAAGTAAGGCACACGATAGGGAGAAACAGCTGAGGGAAAGATAGGTGGAGAAACTGGGTTCTTTACAGAGGCATCATATGGAAGAGAAACCAGAGGAGAAACATCCCAGGTGAGAAGAGACACCAAACCTGTTATGAGAGGAGATGAGAGGAACACTGAACTGAGATGTTTAGCTTGTATAAGAGAAGATACTGAGAGATGTGATATCAAGTCTCAAAAGTCTGTATCTTCATTGCCTCCACCCTGGTCAAGCCGCCTTCATCTCTTGCCTGGATGACCACAATGACCACCTAACTGGTCTCCCACTTCACTCTTGCACCCTTCCAGTCCACACATCACCCAGCATGATCTGTGATCTCTTTTTTTTTTTTTTTTTTGAGACACAGTCTCAGTCTGTCGTCCAGGCTGGAGTGTAGTAGTGCGATCTCAACTCATTGCAACCTCTGTCTGCTGGGTTCAAATGATTCTCCTCCCTCAACCTCCCAAGTAGCTGAGACCACAGGTGCATGCCACTATGCCTGGCTAATTTTTGTATTTTTAGTACAGATGAAGTTTCACCATGTTAGCCAGTCTGGTCTCGAACTCCTGACCTCAAGCAATCTGCCTGCCTTGGCTCCCAAAGTGCTGGGATTACAAGCATGAGCCACTGCACCCAGCCACAGAATGATTTATTAAAAACATAAATTGGCCAGGCATGGTGGCTCATGCCTGTAATCCCAGCACTTTGGGAAGCCAAGGTAGGTGGATTGAGCCCAAGAGTTTGAGACCAGACTGGGCAACATAGCAAAATGCTCTACTTAAAAAAAAAAAAAAAAAAATTAGCCAGGTGTGGTGGTGCATGCTAAATCTATAGTTTTAGCTACTCAGGAGGCTGAGGTAGGAGGATCACTTGAGCCCAGAAGGTGGAGATTGCAGTGAGCTGAGATGTTGCCTCTACACTCCAGCCAGGGCAATAGAGCCAGACCTTGTCTCAAAATAAATAAATAAACAACAACGACAACAAAACAAACAAACCACAAATCACATCATATCACCTCCTGCTTAAAATCCTTTAATGGCTTCCATTGCATATAGAAGAAAATCCACATTCCTACTTTGCCTTGTATCCTCCCCAACTTCATCTTGTGCCATTCTCCTATTCTGCCTACTAGGCTCCAAACACGCTGGCCTTCTGACTGACAGAACATGCCATGTTCTTTAACTATCTTTCCCCAATTCTTCTTGTGTTTCAAATCTCGGCTTAAATGTCACCTCCTAGTGAAGCTTTCCCTGACCACCCTAAGTAGATCAGCTCTTCCTGTTATTCTTCATCACAACACTGCTTATTTTCTTCACAGCATTTTTCTCAAACTATACTTCTTTTGTTATTTATTTGTTTACTTATTGTTATTGTTATTAATATTAACAATAATATTAATAATATTACATATTATTTACTTATTATTTTTGCTAATTGCCTATCTTCCCTACTAGACAGAAGACAGTTTCTGAAGGCAGAGGCCAAGTTGGTCTTGTTCACTGCTGAATCCTTCATTGTCTTGTACAGAACCTTGTATATAGTAGGTGTTCGGTAAATTTTTGCTGAATGAATGCATGAATCTAAAGGATTATTATGGGAAAAAGTAGACTAATGTAGTATAACTATAAATGGAAAACCTATGTCAATTGGGAGAGCTCCATATTAAAGAAAACCTTTCTAACTGTTAGAGGTGTCCAAAGATGGAAGGCACTCCTTCAGGAGTTTCCTGACCCTGGAGATATCATGTCGAATCTGGGATTTTTAGGGATACTAAAGAGCAGACTCCACAATATGGCCAGGGACCAAACGAGACCAGTGTTTCTCAAAGAGTGGTCAGATAGTGTTAATAATGCAGTACCAAGTTTCCATGCAGCATAGGATTGTTCAGGTTGGGCCAGGTAACCCTGACATCTACTTCTACCAGATTATTCTCCAGGGAGTGGGGTCTTGAAATTTTCATTGCATAAGCTCCCCATATCATTCATGGTTATTGAGGTTTGAGATGACCTTTATGGCCCGTCCAACTTTGATATTCTTTGATTCTATAAAATGAAAAAATAATGTGAAAGAGTTCTGTGATCCATAAAGCACTACACAAATGTGGAGCACTCAAGATACAAGTATACCCACAAGCCAATTTCCCTTTCACCAGGGAATGGAAGCAATGTACCTTGACCAATTAGCAGCCTAATGTTCCCTCTGGGTGCTTCTGCCCTAGCTGCAGTAAGGAACAAGAAGGGCCGAAGGAGGAGGTAGACAGAGGCACATCCCAAAAAATGAACCACAGATTACTCAGAATGCCAGAGGAGGGCCAGGCATGGTGGCTCATGCCTGTAATCCCAACACTTTAGGGTCCGAGGTGGGAGGATCACTTGAGGCCAGGATTTACAGAGACTAGACTGGACAACAAAGCAAGACCCTGTGTCTAGGGGGAAAAAAAAAAAAGAAAGAAAAAGAAAAATAAAGAATTCCAGAGGAGGATGGCACTTTTGAGACTCACCACTCTTATTTACCAATGAGAAACCTTTGGCACAGAAATGAAAAGTGATGACCTCGAAGTTACTTACAAATTAGTAGCAGCATTATTCTAAAGCACTGTTGTCCAAAATGGTCACTAGCCACATATAGCTATCGAACACTTGAAATGTGGCGGAAGAACTGGATTATTTTACTTAATTTTAATTACTATAAATATCAATAGTTACATGTAGTTAGTGGCTTCCATGTTGGATAGCACAATTCCTGAGTCCAAATATCTCTAGTTCAGGGCACTCTCCTCCTAAATGACATGGTCTCCAAAAGGGGGGTATTGTTTCCAAATTCAGAATTAGCATAAGGAAAAAAATAAAAACGTAGGAACTCTGAGAATTGTTAGGTTGACAACTACCAAGGATGGAATTTTAGTGTGCTTATTAGAAATTCATCATTCTGTTTGGTTTTCCCTTAGTTCCTTAGAAAAAATTCCTTTTGAAAACACCAAAGATTTCTGGTTTCAAGTGATATCTAATTTGCAGACCCTAATGCAGCCTCATTCAGCTCCTGACTCAAAAACTGGAATCAACTGTCATCCTAGCACCCAAATTTGGAAGGGCTCTCCACCAACTATAAAACTGATGAAACTAGAGTAAATAGCCTCAATCAGTGGACTATTTACGAAATGTCTCCCTAAACATTGATTCCTCACCTATTGAGGAAGCCAGGTTTGTACCAACCAGTCTTCAAAAGGCAGTTAATGGGCCAGGCGCGGTAGCTCATGCCTGTAATCCCAACACTTTGGGAGGCTGAGGTGGGAGGATCACCTGAGGTCAGGAGTTCAAGACCAGCCTGGCCAACATAGCAAAACCCCATCTCTACTTAAAAAAAAAAAAAATTTATCCGGGCATGGTGGCACGCACTTGTAGTTGCGGCTACTCAGGAGGCTGAAGCATGAGAATCGCTTGAACCTGGGAGGCAGAGGTTGTGCTGAGCCAAAATTGTGCCACTGTACTCCAGCCTGGGTGACAGAGCGAGACTCAGTCTCAAAAAAAAAAGAAAAAAAAAGGTCAGAGGTGGTCAAGGAGATACAAATCAAAATAACAAACAGATCCCACTTCACACTCACTAAGATGGGCATAATCAAACAAACAGACAATAACAAGTGCTGACAAGCATATGCAGAAATTGGAAACCTCATACATTGCTGGTGGGAATATAAAATGGTTCAGTTACTTTGGAAAACAGTCTGGCAGTTCCTCAATAGGTTAGAGTTATCATATGACTCAGCAATTACACACCTAGTTATATACCCAAGAGAACTGAAAACATACATCTACACAAAAATATGTACCCAAAGGTTTGTAGTAGCATTATTCATGACATCAGAAAGTGTAAACAACCCAAATGTCCACCAATTGAGGAATGAATAAAGAAAAATGTGGGGCCAGGCGTGATGACTCATGCCCGTAATCCCAGCACTTTGAGAGGCCAACGAGGGCGGATCACGAGGTCAGGTGTTTGAGACCAGCCTGGCCAACATGGCGAAACCCTGTCTGTACCAAAAATACAAAAATTAGCTGGGCGTGGTGGCTAGTGCCTGTAATCTCAGCTACTCGGGAGCCTGAGGCAGGAGAATCGCTTGAACCCGGGAGGCAGAGGTTGTAGTGAGCCAAGATTATGCCACTGCACTCCAGCCTGGGCGACAAGAGCAAGACTCCATCTCAAAAAAAAAAAGAAAGAAAGAAAGAAAAATGTGGTAATGTGATAGTTATACAATGCAACATTATTCAGCGATGTAAAAGGATGAAGTACTGATAGATGGTAAAACATGGATGAACATTTTTTTTTAAGACAGTCTCACTTTGTTGCCCAGACTGGAGTGTGGTGGCATGATCTCAGCTCACTGCAACCTCTGCCTCCTGGGTTCAAGCAATTCTCCTGCCTCAGTCTCCCAAGTACCTGGAACTACAAGCATGCACCACCATGCCCGGCTAATTTTTATATTTTTAGTACAGATGGGGTTTCACCATGTTGGCCAGGCTGGTCTCGAACTCCCAACCTCAGGTGATCTGCCTGCCTCAGCTTCCCAAAGTGCTGGGATTACAGGCATGAGCCACTGCATCCGGCCTATAACACGGATGAACCTTGAAAACATTATGCTTAGTGAAAGAAATCAGACACAAAGGGCCACATGTTATATGATTCCATTTATATGAAATGTCCAGAATAAGGCAGAGCCTTAGAGACAGAAAGTAGGTTAGTGGTTGCCTAGAGCTAGAGGGGAAGAAGTTGGGAGGAAATGAAAAATGACTGCTAATGAGTATTGGACTTCTTTTGGGGGTGATGAAAATGTTCTAAAATTGAAAGATGTACACCTTTGCAAATATATTAAAAATATGAATTGTATACTTTAAATGGGTGAATTGTACAGTATAAATTATATCTCAATTAAAAATATAATTGCAATTTTGATTGGAATTGCAATAAATGTACAGATTAATTTGGAAAATACAGACATCTTTACAAACCTTCATTTCCAGAAAGACTGTAACCATTCATCAGAAAGATTTAGCACTATTCATTCATTCATTCTTGCCTCTTTCTATTTCTTTTTTTTTTTTTTGAGACAGAGTCTAGCTCTGTTGCCCAGGCTGGAGTGCAGTGGTTCTATCTCAGCTCACTGCAACCTCCGCCTCCTGGGTTCAAGCAATTCTCATGTCTCAGCCTCCCAAGTAGCTGGGACTACAGGCTCCCACCACCACACCCGGCTAATTTTTGTATATTAGAGACAGGGTTTTACCATGTTGGCCAGGCTGGTCTTGAACTCTTGACCTCAAGTGATCCACCCGCCTCAGCCTCCCAAAGTGCTAGGATTACAGGTGTGAGCCACCACGCCCAGCCTTTCTGTTTATTTCTAAAGACAACACTGGCTGGGCGCAGTGGCTCAAGCCTGTAATCCCAGCACTTTGGGAGGCCGAGACGGGCGGATCACGAGGTCAGGAGATCAAGACCATCCTGGCTAACACGGTGAAACCCCGTCTCAACTAAAAAATACAAAAAACTAGCCGGGTGAGGTGGTGGGCGTCTGTAGTCCCAGCTACTCCGGAGGCTGAGACAGGAAAATGGCGTAAACCCGGGAGGCGGAGCTTGCAGTGAGCTGAGATCGGGCCACTGCACTCCAGCCTGGGTGACAGAGTGAGACTCCATCTCAAAAAAAAAAAAAAAAAGACAACACTTGGACACTGATTTTTTTCTAGCACTACAGTCCTATGTAGACATCTGTTTCCCACACTGGATTGTGAGTTCCTTAATGGCAGACAGGATATCTTTTTATATGTTTTCTCCTCAGTGCTTACCACAAAGGCCAATACACAGTGAGCACTTAATACATAATTGTAAAATGAATAGATAAAAGAATGAATAAACAAATGAACAAACTTATCTCTGCTCATATGACCAGCTGGATCCAGGATGATCGAAGAGAGAAAGTATGGAAGGAGAGGGGATAAGATAGGATACAGACAAACAAGATAGATGCTGGACAGGCAGGGGAAAGACAAGAGTGGAATTTGTGGAATGGATTTTGGAATCATGTCAAGAAGAGTTTCTTGAGCTCCCACAGTGGGCTCAGTCTGGGACTCTGTGAAGAGGCTGGAAGAGGCCCCTGGAGCTGAGGTTCAGAGTATGGGACTCCTGCCCTGCAGTTTGGGCTATTATTGTACCCTGTCCTCTTGCCAGCTATTTTCAGGCCTTGATCCAAATACCTTGTGCATGTTCCCTTGGCCAAAGTGGCTTTGGTGCCTGATGGATTGTGTACCTCTTCTCTTTTCCCACTGCCTACAAGCCTACTTACAGGAAGGGAATCATGCACTTGTTCCTACCATCCCGTGTCCCATGCTGGCCTTACCTATAACAAGTGAATGAGGGTAGCTCTTTTATTACTAGAGCATTTGGAATGCAGCCCAAAAGAGGAATATGCCTAGAGCAGAAACAGAAAGTCGAAAGAAAATCCAGGGGCATCATTTTATATGTACATCAAGTCTCTCAAGTATAATAGACACATGCAAAAATATTCATTACAATGGTTCTCTATTATCTAGGTCAAAGGCAGTTTAAATCACTAGTCCTCAATCTAAGGTACTCTACTCCTGTGAGTACCTGCGCAGAAAAATATGAAGAGAATAAATGTCTAGATCCTCAACTTCCATATGTAATATTTCCTAACAATGATCTGTCTGAGTTGGCTCTTCTTTCTCACTCTCTTTCACAATTACCCTTCTCCCATGTTAAACAAGAATGTCATAGCTCTCTCTTATCTCAAACTTTATTACGGTACAATGCCAGGGTATGAACAAAGTGCTGAACAAAGGGACAATTTGAGAATGTATAACTTCTGAGTGAGAGCCCCAAGAAAGCAAATCAAAGAGAGTTTCTCTGAGAAATCAGTATTGAAAGGATTGGCATCTTAATTCATCCACCTAACAAACTCATGGCAAGACTACTTGCCTTATATCTCTTAGAATTACAATTCAGCAGTGAAATAGTTATCACAGAGTCATATATTAACATATTTATCTTAAGAAAGAAGTTAGGCAATTTCTAACAAAGTAGATCTGATTTGGATGATTATGTTGAGTGATAACTGGCTATGCAAAATAGGTTGTATGGTGGATGTTTTCTATAAATTATATGAGCTAAATTTGCAGTGCCAATGTTTTGAAAGAGCTATAACATATATGTGCATATACATATGTGTGTGTATATAATATTTCCAAAATATTTTGGAAATTAGATTTTTTGCAATTTTTAAATGTTATAATAAAATTTTTAGATATGAACATTATGCCAAGAGTTACATAATTTTTTAAAATTCTTTTAGGTATACAATTTTAAGAGTTTAAGGTTATTAATCTAAATAATTTTTCAGTGGTACTTTATCCCTTCCCCTCTACATCAGAATTGCCTGTGGAGGTTACAAAAATACAAGTCAGAGGTCTTACCCTGTGGAGATTCTAACTCAATAGTCTGAGATAGGTTCCGGAATCTGGATTTCTAACGACATCCTCAGGTAATTATTTACATAATAATTACAAAACAATCTAGTCACCAGACTAGATTGTTTACCCCTAATTCAACGTATAATTTACACAAACTTTCCCCTCTCTCTGAGCCTGTTATTGTGGTCTTAGCAAGTAAAGCATGGCTATCCATATAAATAAATTTAGACTTCTATCAATTTGTTTCCCATCATATGAAAACAACTAGATAGATTTTTAACAAATCCGGATGTCATATTAGGATTCTCTAACTTTTTTTTGAGACAGGGTCTCACCCAGGCTGGAGTGCAGTGGCACAATCACTGCTCACTGCAGCTTCAACCTCCCAGGCTCAAGCAATCCTCCCACCTCAGCCTCCCAAATATCTAGGACCACAGGCATGCATGACCATACCCAGCTAATTATTTATTTATTATTATTATTATTTTGAGACAGAGTCTCACTCTGTTACCCAGGCTGGAGTGCAGTGGCACGATCTTGGCTCACTTCGACCTCTGCCTCCTAGGTTCAATTGATTCTCCTTCCTCAGCCTCCTGAATAGTTGGGATTACAGGTGTGAGCCACCACGCCCAGCCTAATTTTTAAATTTTTTGTAGAGAAGGGGTCTACCTGTGTTGCCCAGGCTGATCTCAAACTCCTGAGCTCAGTGATGCTCCCTCCTCAGTTTCCCAAAGTTCTGGGATTACAGGCATGAGCCACTGTGCCTGGCAGATTCTCTAACTCACTATATGTGTCAGTTTGGAGGACACCTCAAATAGCCATCCTCAAAAGCAGCTCTGAAACTAAAGTTCAACAAGAACCCTCTGTGACTGCTCCTTTGGATAGATTTACATGTATTAAAATATCATGGTCAAAAAGAAGCAAACATTGGTTTCAAAAATTAGTCTCTGGTCAAAAAATCACAATTAGAAATGCAGGTGTTCATATGCTCTAGAGATGTTTTCTGTATGGGCAACTCTGTGTGTAATGTATTCTGGGGTGAACAGTTTCAGGGTTGTATTTATTTTATTTAAATAAAATAATGATGCTCCATGATAGTAAAACCATAAGGCTTTCAATAAGTAGACCAGACCTTAGAACCCTACAAGAGGGCTGTTCTAAAAACTTTATATCCCAAAAAGAGGTAACAGGTAAGTCCAAGGCCCTCTTATGTCTGAGATTTTGCAGTCTTCTCTTGTACCTTCTCTAATTCAAAATTCCAAGCTGGCCAGGCACGGTGGCTCACGTCTGTGATCCCAGCACTTTGGGAGGCCGAGGCAGGAAGCTTACCTGAGGTCAGGAATTTGAGACCAGCCTGGCTAACATGGCAAAACCCCATCTCCACTAAAAATACAAAAAAAAAAAAAAAAAAAAATTAGCCGGGCATGGTGGTGTGTGCCTGTAGTCCCAGCTACTCGGGAGGCTGAAGCAGGAGAGTTGTTTGAACCCAGGAGGTGGACGTTACCATGAGCTTATGAGCTGAGATCACACCATTGCACTCCAACCTGGGCAACAAGAGCAAAACTCTGTCTCAAAATAAAAATAAAAATAAAATTAGCCAGGTATGGTAGTGCATGCCTGTGGTCCTAGCTACTCAGGAGGCTGAGGTGGGAGGATCACTTGAACCTTGCAGTTTGAGTCTACAGTGGGCCACAATCACACCACTGCACACCAGCCTGAGCAATAGAGCGAGACAAAGAAAAAGGAAAGGAAAGGAAAGGAAAGGAAAGGGGAAAGGAAAGGGGAAAGGAAAGGGGAAAGGAAAAAGGAAAGGAAAAAGGAAAGGAAAAAGGAAAGGAAAGGAAAGGAAAGGAAAAAGGAAAAAGGAAAGGAAAGGAAAGGAAAGGAAAGGGGAAAGGAAAGGGGAAAGGAAAGGGGAAAGGAAAAAGGAAAGGAAAAAGGAAAGGAAAAAGGAAAGGAAAAAGGAAAGGAAAGGAAAGGAAAGGAAAGGAAAGGAAGAAGGAGGAAGGAAGGAGAGAAGAAAAGAAAAATCCTAAGTATTATGAGAGATTATAAACTGAGTGGAGAGTGAGGCTGTCAATGAGGCTAATGTAATCTTAGATGTGTAAAGTCAAAGAATGGTAATAGTACTCTGTTCAAGGCAGACCATGGCTGGAATACTTAATGAGAGATATTGGCCAACTAAAGTATATCCAGGGGAGACTGACGTGGTTGTTTAGGAAGCCACATCATATGAGGAACCTGAGAATGTGGACTCAGTATCACCTCATTTATAAAACAAGAACACTGGACTAGATCAGGGGTTTTCAAACTGAGCTTTGCAAATCCCTAGGGATTCCAGACACACACCTCACAGGGAACACAGTGACAGGGTGGAGAAGCCTACAGAATGTGGCTCTACGCCTCCAATCCATGCTCCAACAAGATCAGCACTGCTGTTACCTGTTTTAGGTATAGGGTTTCGGCATAATAATAAAAATAGCTAATACACTTTTTGCCAAGCACTAAGCCCTTTATATAGATTATTCCAATTCTTCCTTACAATAATCTATGTCACAGGACTTGTTATTATTTCCATTTTACAGACATGAAAAATTGAGGTTTAAAGAGGTGAGGTAACTTGCCTAACTAGTAAGTATTAAGGTAGAGATGCAGGAATTGAATCAGAATGACCCAGAATCAGAATGATAACTTACGGGGATTGTTAGGTATTGGGATATTGGTAGTACAATTCCTGATTTATATGGGAATTAGAACAAATGACCTCTAAGGTCTGAAACTGAGAGTCTTGAATTCTCAGAGGTTCAAGGTGTGAGACACTGGGGATCATTACCAGTGCCCAACCTCTCCCAAACCAAATCCAGGAAGTGGGGGAAGGCCCATCCTCAACTCCAGGCCTTCTGAGTTAATTGTTATAAATGTGGGGTTGCCATAAGGCAAGAACCCCTGCTCCCATCTGACCATCTAATATCTTCAAAGGAGAGGAGGCCAGTTCCTCCTCTCCCCTAACTTCTCCCAGAAATGTAGGGAACTTATCCAGGCAGTTCCCTACATTTGTGACAGAAATTCTGAAGGTCAGTGCCAAAAGTAACTTAAGCAAGTGTCCTGTACATCCCTAACAGTTTATAAGTGGGAAAAAGAAGGCTTAGAAAAGGGCATTAACTAAAGCCATTCTTTTCATTAAATGTTTACTGAACACACCAGTATAAGAAGTTGGCCCAGACACAAACTCAAGTAGCTGATACGAAGCTCAGGACACTGAAACAGGCCTCAAGACAGAGTCTTCAGAGTAATACATTTATTATTCATATGCCATCTACTTCCAAAAAAGTGACTCGGAAAGCACAGCCTACTTGTCTCATTTTCACCACTTTAGGGAGGGGTTCTGTAAAGTGTCAAAGGTCATAAAACACAGGGAGAAATGAGAGAAGCAGGTTAGAAATCCACCTTAAACATGAAGTCCTCCAGCTCTCCTCCACAATCTGCTCACCTGATTCAACTGGAGAAAGACTGTTCCCAACAACAGGTATTTCCCATGTATCTCCCATTAGCTTTGAGTATTTATGATACCAGCCACAAACAACCCTCAGGCAAGGGGAGCAGACTCCTTCCTCAGCCCCTTCATTCCAAACCTTCTAAAATTCTCACTTTATGTTGTCAACATCATTATAGAAAAAAAATAAATAAATAAACAAAATCCTCCGTCGTTCTTACCATCGCAACAGAAATTCAACCCACCTACTGAGTCACCACAGAGTCACTACAGGTTGCAACAGAACTTCTAAAAACTGCTTCCTCTCTTCAGAAACAGTCAGAGAATTCTGGAATATTAGAGATGAAAGGGACCCTGCAGAGTATCTGTAGTGCATTTCCCATCATGCCTACAAAGAGAAGGCCCAGAAAAAGGAACAGAATGGTCTGAAGTCATCTTTCTCAAAATGAGTGTTTTTCTTTACCAAGCATATCTTAATCAACAGACATGCTGTTGTGAAACTAGTGAAGATATAGATATAGTGTGTGTATTTGAGAAGGTAGGGATGGTTGAGAAGGTGAGGGAAGCCCATGTTTTGACAAGGAGATCTGTAAAGGTGATGGGGAAAATCAGAGCCCTAGAGTGTATTGTCCTATCATTCATGTCAAGGGACTCTAAATTATCTAGGTCCATATTCTGGAGTTCACTTCAGTGATATGGGGAGGTAGGGAATTTTTTTTTTTTTTTTTTTGCCTCAAATACACACACACACACATATGCCTACAAGGATCTGGGCAGCTCCAAATGTCATACTATGGAATTCATATTCAGGAGCATACAAGGATCCTGAGAGCAGAGCTTCTGTCCTAGGGTCACTCCTAAAGTTGCCTTATTCTTGAAAGCTCCAGTTCCTGAAGAAGGACTGAAATATAGTGAGAGCCATGAAGAGACAGCAGTGATTTCAGCTGAGGGTGGGGATTTAGGTGGCTCAGAGATAATGACAGCCTTAGGAAACACAAAGCAAAGCAAACAATGGAAGGAATCAACCATACCAAATGTGTTGGGCTTTGGTGACTGGGGACTTCTAGAAAAAGTAGAGATTGAGCAGCTAGTATAAATGACCAGAATATCAGCCATCAACCACTCTTTCCACCCTCTCCTTATAAACCTTTTACTTAATCCCCCAAATCCCCAACAGTCCCCCAGTGTTCCTTTAACTAGCTAACTCCCTGCCACTCCTTCAGCTACCTCTAACACCCTCACTGACTCTCTCTCCCTGAATGACTATCCCAATACTTTGTCACTGATCATTTTCTCATACATATACACATGCACCCCCACTAATATATTTATCTGCCACACCAGGGGGAAGACAGCACGAGAGGGTTGGAACCAAAGTCTGTATTTTGTAGGGCAAATTTAGCCCTTGAATCAGATGAATGTGTGCCTTCAAAAGAGGCAGTGTTTATACAGATTAAGAGAATCCTTGACTCTTTCCTCTCACTTTCTCCCCGTCTCTTCACCATCTACACACCTAGTTACCTGTGCTGGTTTCTTTCCATAATGAAAAAATAGCTAATACACTTTTTGCCAAGCACCAAGCCCTTTATACAGATTAAATTAATGTAAACTTACTAAATCACTCTAAAATTTCATTGTTCCATTCCATTCCCACCAGCAGCATCACAGTTCAGAACTCAATAACAAACTCTCAGTTCTCTGGCTTCACATTCCCATTTCCATATGTATCCAGATGATCCTCTTAACCTCTGCTGTGACTTCTACATTCCCCTGCATGCAATCCTTTCACAGATCTCCCAAAATAGTCAAGATCTCCCTTACCTGGACCTTATCCGCTGTTGATGACAACCTTGACTCCTCTTTCACTCCCCATACCCAATCCAAGTTAGCAAATTCCATGGCTTCTTCATTCAAAATAGATCCAGAATTTGACCACATCTAACCATCTTCATGACTACTCCTATGGTCTAAATCACCACAATCTATCACCTCGATTTCTACAATAGCCTCTTAATTGGTCTCCCTACTTCTACTTTTCCCCTTCTACAGTCTCTTCTTAATATAAAAGATAGAGCCTAAATGGAAGCCAAATCATTATCACGTCTATGTTTAAGATTGTCTAGTGGTGTGGGTGGGCATGGTGGCTCATGCCTGTAACCCCAGCACTTTGGGAGGCCGAGGTGGGCAGGTCACAAGGTCAGGAGTTCGAGACCAGCCTGGCCAACATGGTGAAAACCCGTCTCTACTAAAAATACAAAAATTGGCCAGGCACGGTGGCACATACCTGTAATCCCAGTACTTTGGGAGGCCAAGGCAGGTGGATCATGAGGTCAAGAGATCAAGACCATCCTGGCTAAGATGGTGAAACCCCATCTCTACTAAAAATACAAAAAATTAGCCGGGTGTGGTGGTGGGCACCTGTAGTCCCAGCTACTCGGGAGACTGAGGCAAGAGAATGGCGTGAACCCAGGAGGCAGAACTTCCAGTGGGTGAAGATTACGCCACTGCACTCCAGCCTGGGCAATACAGTGAGACTCTGTCTCAAAAATAAAAAATATTAGCCAGATGTGATGGAGGGTGCAGTGAGCCAAGATCACACCATTGCACTCTAGCCTGGGCAACAGAGCAAGACTCCGTCTCAACAACAACAACAAAAAGATTGTCTAGTGGTTTCCCATTTCACCATGAATAAAAGGCCAAAGTCTATATTAGCTTTCAAGATGTGACTTGACCTAATATCCTGCTGGTGTCAATACTACTCTCTCTTCCCTAGTTCACACTGTTTTAGCTACACTAAGTTCCTAGCTAGTCTTCAAACACACCAGGCAGCAGCACATTTGTTCTTCCGTCAACCTGGAACATTTCCCCTCCCTACCCCAACTATCTGTGTAGCACACTCCAACTTTCCTTCAGATCTCTGCTCAAATGTCATCTTTATCAAAAGGTTCTTTCCTTATCAGCTCCCACTCTGCACTGTCACTTCCATTTCTCCTTGCTCTGCTCTATATTTTTCTATAGTACTCATCATTACCTGTCCTATACTTATGGTTTCTGTGTTTATTGTCTGTCTCCTCAAGCTGGACTATAACCTCCATGAGGGCAAGAACTTTGTTTAGAATAGTGCCTGGCACATAATAAGTTCTTAGTCAGCATTTATTGAATGAATAAATTGTTCCCCGCATAAACTTTTTACTCTAAACACGCTTGGTCTTCTCACTGTTCCAACATAAATAATTGTGGTGGTTAATATTTACGTGCATTCAGTGTGCCAGGAATTTGACACATGGTTTTTTTTTTATCCTATTCAATCTTACAAAACTGACAACTCCATGAGATAAAAGCTATTTTTATCCATGTTTAAAGTTGAGAAAACTGAGGCTCAAAGAGGTTAAGTAACTTGCCCAAGATCAGACAGCTAATTAGTGGCAAAAATAGGACTCAAACTAGGTTAGTCTGACACCAGAACACCCATTCTCCCAATCTTTATTGGTCCATAACTCTTTTCAGGCTTTTTTTTTTTTTTTTTTTTTTTGAGGGAGTCTTGCTCTGTTGCCCAGGCTGGCGTACATTGGCATGATCTCAGCTCACAACAACCTCTGTCTCCTGGGTTCAAGCAATTCTCCTGTCTCAGCCTCCCAAGTAGCTGGGATTACAGGAGTGCACCACCATACCCGGCTAATTTTTGTATTTTTAGTAGAGATGGGGTTCGTCTTGTTGGCCAGGCTGGTCTTGAACTCCTGACCTAAGGTGATCAGCCCACCTCAGCCTCCCAAAGTGTTGGGATTACAGGCGTGAGCCACTGTGCCTGGCCCAGGCTGTTTTTATGTAGATCTATTTGTTTTGTTTTGTTTTGCTTTGTTTTTGAGATGGAGTTTCACTCTCGTCGCCCAGGGTGGAATGCAATGGCACGATCTCGGCTCATTACAACCTCCGCCTCCTGGGTTCAAGCCATTCTCCTGCCTCAGCCTCCCAAGTAGCTGCAATTACAGGCACCCGCCACCACACCCAGCTGATTTTTGTATTTTTAGTAGAGACAGGGTTTCACCATGTTGGCCAGGCTGGTCTCGAACTCCTGACCTCAGGTGATCCACCTGCCTTGGCCTTCCAAAGTGCTGGGATTACAGGTGTGAGCCACTGTGCCCAGTCAATCTATTTGGTCTTTCCAAATAGAATGTAAATTCCATGAGATTAGGGTCTGGGACATTCAAACCTAATAACACATTTTATCTGATATTTTAAAGTTAATTTAAATCAATTTGGCTAATGTGGCTACTTTCTCTTTTTATCTGTCATAGCCAAGGGCTGGACTACTAGAATAATGAGGTAGTGTCATGACTGAAAAAAAATTGTTGACTAGGAGTGAGAGTATCTGGAGATTAGTCTCAGTTCTGTCTTCAAACAGGTGTATGACCCTCAGGCAAATCACTTAGCTTCTTTGTCCCTTAATCTACCAATCTTTGAAGAGAGTTGGCCTAGATGGACTCTAACAGTCACTTCAAATTCTAAAAACACTACTATTCCATGAACATTTGCAATGTGTCAAGCCAAAAGTAAAAGGCCAAATTATTCCTTAATATGGTTCTATTTTGGATAATGGGAGTACTTTCCTAAGAACACCACTTCCTTTGTGGATAATTTCAGTATCTATACAATGCATGTTCCAAAACAAGACACGAGCTACAAATGTGGCTTGTTAATGCCACCATAGCTATCTAAATGACATAAAATTAAGAAGAAAGACATAATGTGTTTCTATAAGAAGTATATCAATTGGAGTGAATCATGGAAAAGATGTCATTTTTAAAAGCCTTAGTAAGAATTAGAGCAGAAAGAAGGTGAGCTCCAAGAGGGAGAACTTTGGGAGGAAAAGGAGGACTTCATATGATAGTGAGTTTGGAAAATATTAAATATATGATAAAGGCTTCAACAGTACAAGACAAAAATGGTAAGCAATTATTATTATTATTATTTATTGTTTTTTTGAGACAGAGTCTCGCTCCGTCACCCAGGCTGGAGTGCAGCGGCGTGATCTTGGCTCACTGCAACCTCTGCCTCCCAGGTTCAAGTGATTCTTCTGCCTCAGACTCCCAAGTAGCTGAGACTACAGATGTGCACCATCATGCCCAGCTAATTTTTTTTGTATTTTTAGTAGAGATGAGATTTCACCACGTTGGCCAGGCTTGTCTCGAACTCCTGACCTCAGGTGATCTGCCTGGGCCTCAGCCTCCCAAAGTGTTGGGATTACAGGCATGAGCCACTGCGCCCAGCTCGGTAAGCAATTATTAACTTCAGAGTAAATAAAAATCTGTACATAAAAGGAAATGTACAGCATACCATAATATGCTATTCTTATGTAAACTGGTTTTAAATTAACTAGAAAACAGCTTTAATTATATTGAGAAGAAGAGAGAAGGAAGTTAGACAGGTATATAAGAACTAAATTCTTATCTATCATAGTAAGAAATCAATACTTTCTTTAAAAATGATGAAAAATAGCAGTATAAGCACATCCTTTAAAAATACAGAGGTAACAAAAGGAAGTAACCACATATCTGGCATATTTGCACTTTACTTTCTTACAATAAAATGCAATTTATTTGTATTTTGCTTTTGCTTTACTATAAACATAAAATAATTAAATAGTAATTGCCTATATGGTACTTGTCTCTTGCCTTTTTACCCGTATATCCCTAATGCCTAACGCAGCCCTGAGTATACAATATCTTTAACAATTCTTGTTGAGGGAGTGACCAATGTAAAAATGGAGTAAGGATGTCTTGTTTTTTTGAGTTACAGAATTTTGCACTGGAAATTAATTTAGAGATTATTTAATCCAGTGCTTCCCCAATGGGTGTTCCATGGAATACTGCTTCTTGTGATGTCAATAGCATGCTGGCAAAAAGTGTTTGGGGCTTAAATAAGTTCAGGAAATCATATGTTAAACAAAATTAATCAGGTATCTCTAATGTAGGACTTCTTGGAGATTTTACTATGCTAATATACATTAGGAATCTCACACAAAGGCAATTTGTTATGTGATGTTTCTCAGACTGAAACATTTTATGAATTAAAAAGCCCCCTACTAATATCTCCAGTAATTAGTGGTTCCTGAAGAATTCTTTGGAAAACGCTGATCTAGTCTACTCTCATTTTACAGATGGGGAAAGAGAGGCTCTCCAAAGCCTGTCCAGGGGAACCGGTGCCTCTAGAAAGAAAGGGCCTCAGGATTCTGGAAAACTCTCCAGTGATTGAAAACTCTGGCCTGTGTATTCTGTTTTTCATTAGGCACCTGAGTTCTTTCAAACCAGGGAACAAATTCAGATACAAGCATTTCCTTTTAAGATCTTTTTTTTCTCTTTTTATTTTTCTTATTTTATTTTTATTATTACTTTTTGAGACAGGGTCTTGCTCTGTTGCCCAGGCTGGAGTACAGTGGTGTGATCTCTGCTCACTGCAACCTCCGCCTCCTGGGCTCAAGCAGTCCTCCCACCACAGCCTTTTGAGTAGCTGGGACTACAGGCATGCACCACCATGCCCAGCTAATTTTTGTCTTTTATGTAGAGTGGGAGTTTCACCATGTTGCCCAGGCTGGTCTCGAACTCCTAAGCTCAAGTAACCCTCTTGCCTCAGCCTCCCAAAGTGCTGGGATTACAGGTATGAGCCACCATGCCCGGCCTCCTTTGAAGATCTTTAAAGGTTTTCTGATCTTTAAAGAGCCTGGGAAATGAGCCCAAGTGTTGGCTGGAGCTCAAGCATAAAGCTCTAAAGCAGAAGCTAAAGAGAGTCTCAACAGACACAATGGACAGTGAATTTCAGTGGCAAAGTGGCCCCCAACTAAGCAATGGTAATACAATAATAGACCACTCACACCTATACAGTGTTTTCCAATAAACAAATAAGTGCTTTTACAACGTTATCTCATTTGATTCTTACAACAATGTAGTGAGAAAAACAAGGGTAGAATTATTATCCCCATTTTATGAAAGAAGAAACTGACTCTTAGTTAAATGCGTTGTCTGTGGTTAAACAACATGTTAATGGCAGAGTTGAAAGGAGAACCTAAATTTCCTGTCTCTCAGGTTAAGGCTCTTCTCAATATATCACACAAACTGGGCAAAGATATTGAGTGAGTTCCAATTTAACTCTCCTATGAATGATCCAAGATGCTCCTATTGGCTAGCTTAAAAAATTAATCAGGCCAGACATGGTGGCTCATGCTAATCCCAGCACTTTGGGAGGCCAAGGCAGGCGGATCGCTTGAGTTCAGGAGTTCAAGAACAGCCTGGGCAACGTGGTGAAACCCCATCATTACAAAAAATACTAAATACAAAATACAAAGTACAAAAATTAGCCAAACGTGGTGGTGCATGCCTGTAGTCCCACCTACTCAGGAGGCTGACATGGGAGGATTGCTTGAGCAGGGGAGGCAGAGGCAGAGGTTGCAGTGAGCCAAGATCATGCCACTGCACTCCAGCCTGGGCAACAGAGCAAGATCCTGTCTCAGAAAAAAATAGATCAATTCTGAGTGCTCATAGGTTGTGGCAGAAGCAACACCCCAATTATTGGAATTTCAAAGTCCTATTTGGATTTGGTATAGTAGTAGCTCCTAGACAGCTAAATTCCTGGGAGAAGCAGTCTTAGAAATTTCCTGCTGGGGAGGCCGCATGGCCTAGTGGTACAAGCAAGGAGTCAGGCAGACTTGAGCTTAATTCTGGCTCTACCACTTGTTCACTCTATGACCTTATTCACTATATAACCCTTCAATGCTTCATTTGTTCACCCGTAAAATGAAACTAAGAATTCCTATTTTACAAAGCTGTTGAGAGGCCAAGGTAAGGAATTAGAGGTGTAATAGAGTGTCATGGTTGTGTATAAGCTCTGTAATTATACTGCCTAGGTTTGAATCTCAGCCTTGCTTCTAGCTAGTTGTTTCACTTCAGATATGTCACTTGACTTCTCAGAATTTCAGTTTTCGCCCATATAAAATAAGGAAAACAAATAGTGCTTTCATAATTATTATAAGCATCAAAGGAGATAATATTTGTTAAGCACTAATTAAGCATAGTTTCTGGCACACAGCTCTGTAAAAGATAATGATAACGATAGTGATAGTAGAGGTGGTGAAAAACCCAATACTATTTTTCTTCCAAAGCAAGAATGAGGAAGAAAGCTACTCAGTCCTGTTCTCTTCCATTTGCCAGTGCCCTTTCTCCCTCTTCAACTGCAAAGCCAAGAACACTAGAGTAGAAGTCAGGACACTTGGCTTTGAATGTCAGCTCTGTCACGTACTAGTTATGTGATCTGAAGGAAGTCATGTAACTTCCTTGAGGTATTTTTCCTCACCTGAGGTATTAAGTTGATGACACTTTGCTTACTCTGCTGGGTTGTTGTAAGTATCAAATGAGTGTTTTTATCTGCCACCAAGTATAAGATAGATATTTTTACCAGTAAAAAGCAACTTTATCTCCAAGCTTTTTCTCATGGACATTTCGATCCAGTACATTGTAGCAGATGTTGGTACTTGCTCCTTTCATCCACTCAATGAAGATTTTCCCTTTAGTCACATCAAAGTTGTACTGAAGGAATGGGCCAGGGCATACAGTCTTCCAGTAAAATTCCTTGGCAATGTCTCCCCAGAATTCTGCAATAGAAATGGAAGCCCAGATATCATTAATCTTCTCAGACATATTTAGCCTCAGAAGGCTTACCAGTCTAACACAGGACCAAGTTATAACTTCCCTGCCCTAGGACCCACCACCTGGGTCCCTTCTTTACCTGTCTAATCTTAGCACCCACCTCTTCTTTTTTTTTTTTTTGAGACGGAGTCTCGCTATGACATCCAGGCTGGAGTACAGTGGCCCAGTCTCGGCTCACTACAACCTCTGCCTCCCGGGTTCAAGCAATTCTCCTGCCTCAGCCTCCCGAGTAGCTGGGACTATAGGCGGGTACCACCATGCCTGGCTAATTTTTGTATTTTTAGTAGAGACGGGGTTTCACTATGTTAGCCAGGCTGTTCTCGAACTCCTGACCTCGTGATCTGCTCGCCTCAGCCTCCCAAAGTGCTGGGATTAAAGGCATGAGCCACCGTGCCCGGCCAGCACCCACCACTCTTCTAACCCATCTTCTGTTCTCCTGGGCTGAATGTTGACTCAAATTCTTCCTCCTGTCCTCAAGACTGCCTACTCATTTTTTACCATCTATTAAAATCAGAGCCACCTAGTACTAGCACAATGCCTAGCACACAATAGGCAATCGATAATTTTTTGTTGCTGTTGCCCAGGCTTGTCCTGAACTCCTGGACTCAGGTATCTTCCAGCCTCAGCCTCCCAAATAGCTGGGATTATAGGTACACACCACTGAGTCCTGCTGAAATCAAGTACAATTATTTTCACCCTCTAACTAGATGAAAGTAAATTTTTTAATGAAGTAATTAGTGAAAGGAAAAACTTATTTATCCACAGAACCTTCCATGACCAACTCTTTCTTAATTTGTGCATTCTCTCTCAGCAATTATATATTGAACATCTCTTTCTCCAGCTTCTACTTGTATAAGTGTTATTCACTATGTGCCAAATGTTTCTTTAAACTTTTTATATGTATTATCTTATTTAATCCTTACCACAACTCTAGGAGGGAGGCTTTTCTCATTTTATAAACTTGAAACTCAAGCCTCAGAGAGGTTAAATACCTTGTCTAAGGTTACACAATTACTAAATCAAGATTTAAACTTCCTTGAGACATTTTTGCTAAAATCTGAAAGATGAATAGAAGTTTTTCTCCACTCCCATATAAAAAAAGGGACTACTCTGGGATAAGAGAGAACCAAGGGTATATGTTAGGAGGAACTCCTTGAGGCTGAAACACTGAGAATAAGGGAAGGAATAGCAGGAATTGATGCATAAACTGGGCAAATCATGCAATTCTGTGTATAGTAAGGAATTTGGTATATATCCGAAGAGCAATGAAAATTCACTGAAGGGTTTTAAGCAAGAGTGACATGATCAAATTTACATTCTTAAAATATCTGCCTGGCTATTCTGCAGAAAATGTACTCCACAGGTAAAACATATGAATGCAGAGAATTTAGGATAGTCTGTGTACTGAATCAAGAGTTGGAGGATACCGGGCACTGTGGCTCACGCCTGTAATCCTAGCACTTTGGGAGCCCAAGGTGGGTGGATCACTTGAAATCAGGAATTCGAGACCAGCCTGGCCAACATGGTGAAAACCCTGCCTCTACTAAAAGAAAAAAAAAAAAAAGCCAGGCCTGGTGGCAGGTGACTGTAATCCCAACTACTCAGGAGGCTGAGAAGGGAGAATCGCTTGAACCTGGGAGGCGGAGGTTGCAGTGAGCTGAGATGGTGCCACTGTACTCCAGCCTGGGCAACAGAGCAAGACTCTGTCTCAAAAAAAAAAAAAAAAAAAAAAAACAAGTTGGAGGAAAGAGAAGCAATTAGAACCATAATAATGGAAGTAACCTTACAGATTATCACCTCCTCATTTCATTTTATAAGAAATAAAATTCACAGAAGCTAAGTCATTTGTTTCAGGTTATACAATTTACAGTTTATACAATCTAGTTGGAGAGATAAGATTAATGCATGAAATATTTTTTAATGTACAAGACAGAACATAACTGAAAGTTAAATCACATAGTGTACAACCCTATAATGTATTAAAGAAATCCAAATTAAATCAACCCCAAGGTGCCATTACACACCTAGAAAACTCGTAAAAATTTTAAAAATTATTAAGCCCAATGTCTGGGTGGCCCTGGGAAAACAGATACTCTTACACAATAACGGCATTGTAAGAAATTGGCACAATCTTATTAGATAACAAGGCAATGCATGACAGGAGCCATAAAACTTTTTTTTTTTTTTTTTCAGTTCGTAGTCTTGCTCTCTTGTCACCCAGGCTGGAGTGCAGTGGCATGATCTCAGCTCACTGCAACCGCCATCTCCCTGGCTCAAGTGATCCCCCCATCTCAGCTGTGCTCCCTCCCCCCTCTCCCAGTAGCTGGAGCTACAGGCGCACATTGTTTGTTTTGTAGAAATGGGGTTTGGCCATGTTACCCAGGCTGGTCTCAAACTCCTGAGCTCAAGCTTTGGGAGCCCACCTTGCCCTCCCAAAGTGCTGGGATTACAGGTGTGGGCCACCACGCCCAGCCCATAAAACTTTTTATACCCTTTTCTCTGCTATCTCAACTACAGGGAATAGACTTCAAGAAAATAATCACAAAGAAAAAAGGGATTAGTAAAGAGTTTCACTATAATAGTGAAACTGGAAACAACCCAATAGCCCAACAATAAGAAATTGATGAAAACTAGTAATACAAGTAGTAATACCATAGAATAATAAATGGCCATTAAAGAGAAAGCAAATGAGAGCTAGTATTTTGTAAATGACATTCATGTATCAGGGACTGGACTAATCTCATTTAATCTTTATGACATTATGGTCTTACAGTGTATACATCAATTATCCTAATTTTATAGATGAGAAAACTGAAGCTCAGGAAGCATAGGAAACTCTGCCAAGGACCACACAGCTAATAATGAGAATACAAATACTCAAAAATATTTTTAAGTGATAATAGTAGGCACATAGTATATAAAACTATAAACCATATTTATGTCCATCAACAAGGAATGAAGAAAGCTGAGGTGTTTTTGTTTTTGTTTCTGTTTTGAGACAGGGTCTTGCTGTGTCGCCCAGGCTGGAGTGCAGTGGCACAATCTCGGCTCACTGCAATCTCCTTCCGCTGGGATCAAGCAATTCTCGTGCCTTAGCCTCCTGAGTAGTGGGATTACAGATGTGCATCACCATGCTTGGCTACAAAACTGAGTTTTATGCACACTTAGTTTTTCTGTGTTTTTTTTTTTTTTTTTTTTTTTGGGTAGAGGCTGTGTGTGTGTCAGAATCTGGATGATTGGCATAGATTCTAAGCACTAAAGATATTCAGAAGAGGAAAAAGGTGAGCATAAATTGGAATAATCAGGGAATGCTCTATTGGAACCGGTGGAGTTTGACTAGGTAGAGAGAAGCTGAAGGAAATGAACAAAGGCAAGAAAGTGGGAGTAAGTGTGTATCCAGGATGTCAAGGAGAATGATCTATCTAGAATGAAGGGAGTGGTAGCAAGTAGTGGGAGATAAGGATAGAGTGGAGCTAGATTATCTGGAGGTCTTAAAAGAAAAGCAGAATTTTAATTAGAAACTGCCAGAAACAGGGAACTATTGAAAGTTTTTGCAGTGACATTTGAAAGCATATTTCCATAGTATCAATCTAATGGTGTCTTGATAAATCTACTGGAAAGACTGAAGTTGGTGAAACTAGGCAAGAGAAGACAAACTAGGAGGCTACTTCCCTGGTAGAAATCCTGTATTTGACGGAATTTGGTGAAATGCATCCTGTGGGGTCATGGAAGAGGAATAGCATTGCTATTAGGATATGGATTCTGCAGTCAAACTGTCTTGGTTCAAATCCCAACTCCACCACTTTACACTTGATTGAATCCTGTCTTGCATTACTTGGTAATTGCTTAATTTATATTGTATCAGACTAACTACTATTTATTGAATGTGTACTGTGCATCAGGCATATTATAGTGCCTACTTATTACACACTTTAGTCCTCATACAAACCCATTAGACAAGTATTACTAGTCCTATCTTATAGATGGAAGAAAAGGAATCTCAGATAGGCTTAAAAATTTGCCTTAAGACCCCACAGTAAATGAATAGCAGAGTCAGGGTCTAAATCTACATTTTTCTGGATTTGATTCATGGCCCATGCTTGTCCCACAACCAAACATCATCCTGCTTCCCAATGCGGGTGCAATTTTGACTCCTTGGCCAGGCGTGATAGCTCATGCACATGTAATCCCAGCACTTTGGGAGGCCAAGGCAGGAGGAAAGCCTGAGGCCAGGAGTCCAAGACCAGCCTGGGCAACACGACAAAACCTCATCGCTCCAAAAGTACAAAAAATTAGCTGGGTGTCATGGCGTCCGCCTGTAGTCCCAGCTACCCAGGAGGCTGAAGCGGAAAGGTCACATGAGCCCAGGAGTTGGAGGCTATAGTGAGCCTAGAACGAGCTACTGCACTCCAGCATGGGTGACAGAGCAACACCTTGTCTCAAAACAAACAAACAAACAATATATATATATAAATATATATATATCCTTTACCCAGACTGAGGGCAAGGGTAGGGGGATTTTCCTTTTTTTTTTTTTTGAGACGAAGTCTTGCTCTGTCGCCCAGGCTGGAGTGCAGTGACGTGATCTTGGTTCACTGCAACCTCTGCCTCCTGTGTTCAAGCAATTCTCCTGTCTCAGCCTCCCGAGTAGCTGGGATTACAGGTGCCCGCCACCACACCCGGCTAATTTTTGTATTTTTAGTAGAGACGGGGTTTTCACCATGTTGGCCAGGCTGGTCTCGAACTCCTGACTTCAAGTGATCCGCCCGCCTCGGCCTCCCAAAGTGCTGGGATTACAGGCGTGAGCCACTGCTGCCAGCCGATTTTCCTCATACATTTTAACAGACATGGAACCATCTATCAGAACTTCTGAATTATTATTAATACAATCCCAGCCCAAGTTAAAAAATAAATAAATAAAACAACTTGACATCGTAGTAACTCGTTGAGTCTTATACCGCGTAATTTCTATTGGGATGTCCGATATACTAAAAATAGATCAGTTCTTGATTACTAATCTGAGGACCCCAAGATGGGAACCAGACCCGTTATTGCCCTCAACAGTTCACAAGTTAAAGATCTCAGGAGGCAGCGGCCGAGCTGGTGTGAAAGGGAAGCAAAGAAAGTTCTATTGGTGGCCCTCCTCCCCTCAAAGCTCCCGTCGCCCCTTAGAGACCCTCTTTTCGCCTCAGGAACTCCCCTTCTCTTCCCACGAAACTTTCACTCTCCTGGCCGACCTCCCGTCCCAACCTCAACAAACCTCACTTCTTCCCTCACGGAATCTCGCGTCTCCTCGCAAAAACCCACATCTCCCCCACGGACCCTTCAAGTCTCCAGGAACTCCCCAGCTCCCATGTAAGCCTCGTCTCCTCCCGGAATCCCTTTTCCATCTTCAAAGAACCGCAATTCTTCCTTCATAGAACCTCCATCTCCTAACGGACCCCTCAGCTTCCCAAGGGAGCCCCAGATTCCCCCAGGGAGCCCCCACTCCTCTCCTCACTGACACCCCGAGGCCCACCCGGGCCGGGCCTCACCCCGCGGCTCCTCCACGGAGCGCCGGTGCAGCTCGCGGTAGCGCTGCAGCGAGGGGACGTGCGCGGAGCGGCTGACCTCGGGCGGCGGAGACCAACTCCGCGCCCGGCCTCCGGCTCCCGCTTCCTCCTGGCCCCGGCTGCCGCTGCCGTTCCGGCCCCGCTCCTCAGGAAGCCCCATCACGTCAAGTTCCTAGAACCGTGGCCGCCTTTGCGGTCGCGGCGGGTGCCGGGACTGGGAAAACAGGCCGACCTAGAGGCGGGGCCTTCGAGGAGGGGCGGGGCCTGGCGAGTGGGGGCGTGGCTTGGTCTGGCGGGTGGGCGGTGCCAGAGGGACGGGACCATGCCTGGTTGGGGCGGGATCGAGGTTAGCAAGGACAGAAATACTATAAGGAAAAGTCGCGGGATAGGGGCGGAGCTGACTTGCCGGAAGGAGTGACGAAGTAGAGTGAAAGCAGAAGGGGCGGGGCCGGCTGCGACAAGTGAGAGGGTGGAACCGTAGAATGCCAGAGGAGGGGCGGGGCCAGGCGGGACAGGAGAGGAGGTGGGCCCATGGAGTGATGGGGAGTAACCCGGCTGGTTATGACAGGAGAGGAGGCAGAGCCATGGAGTGACCAGAGTGGGGTGGGGTCTTGGAGTGACAGATAAGGGGTTGGGTTAGGGCGGGATCGAAAGGGAAGGGGCTGGACTAAGGAGAGGAGTTGAGTAAGGTCCATCGCGGAGCCGCCCCCTGATCTGATTGCACAGTCCTGACTATCACCCCATTGAGTTGGAAAGCCATGTGGGGTAGGGTCCCTTTCAGGTGACACCCTTTCCTCTAGTTCCCTCTTCTCTGAGCCACACCCACATTCCGTCCTCCGGAAAAACTTCTCCCATGACCTTGAGGGCATGCTCTGGTGACAGCACCCTCTCTCTGTTCACCCTGGAGCCAGCTCAGATTTTCTCCCTCTTATGAGGACATGTCTTCAATCTCCTTGCCTTCACAAATCTCCATCCAGATCTAAAGTACAAGACTCAATAAGTGAAGACTAGGAGACACATTCAGGTTTTTTATAATAAACCCACTTCCTAATTGCACAAATGGCAAACCCAGGAAAGGGAAGGAACTGGTGCAAAGTCAGAGAGCAAATGACGATCAAGTTAGGGTCAAAGCTAGGTTCCTTGACTACAGATTTGGTTTTACTTCCTCATCAGGCTTGAAGCTAAGGCTTGTAAAATATCAGTCTGTGCAAATAGGAAAAATCATTCACATTCTTGTTTTTTGTTTTTGTTTTGAGACGGAGTCTCTCGCTCTGTCGCCCAGGCTGGAATGCAATGGCTCCATCTCAGCTCACTGCAACCTCTGCCTCCTGGATTCAAGCAATTCTCCTGCCTCAGCCTCCCGAGTAGCTGGAATTACAGGTGCACGCCACCACGCCTAGTTAATTTTTGTATTTTTAGTAGAGATTGGATTTCACCATGTTGTCCAGGCTGATCTTGAACTCCTGACCTCAGGTGATCTGCCCGCCTTGGGCTCCCAAAGTGCTAGGATTAAAGGCATGAGCCACCGCACCCAGCCCACATTCTCTTCTTTCCTTCACAATCTCTTTACTTCACCAAGGGAAACCCCCACCACCACCACCACAACCTGGGCTTAATTACCTCTAGCTTCCCTCTAGCCCCTCCACCCCAGAAAGAAGTCAGGCAGGACCCTCTTCCATCTCTCACCTGCACTCACCATGAAGAAGGACTCACCTCACCCATCAGTTCACAGACTGGCTGTCAAGGCAGGAAGGATTCTTAAATCTCTAACTGCAAGAGTGATTCTGAGGCCTGAAACAGGCAGCTCCCACCTCTTGAAGCTTACACAGGCCTTGTGACCCCATCTAGCCCAGCCTCCCTTCCCACCTACTTCCCTGCTCTTTGCCCAGCTGACTGTAAACCTTGCACACCCTAAGCTGAAAAAAAAAACCTTCCCATGGGAGACCGAGAGTCTGCCCAAACCTGAGGAGGGAGGGAATCTCAGGGCCTGCTGAAGGAGTACAGACCTCTTGGAGTGGACATGGACCCCACCAAGGGGTCAGATACTTTCATCAAGGAGACATTCACTGCACCGAAGGGACACACACTTCACTGACAGTACATGGACTCCACTAAGGGAGCACAGATGTTGCTGGGGGTTCTCAGATCCGACTGAAGGGCCCTGGGCCCTGCTAATAGGACATGAATGGCATTGAAGGGCACTTACCCTAGTGAGGAGACATGGATTTCCCCTAGGAGATACAGAGGATATAGATTTTACTTAGGAGACATGGACCCTACCAGAGGACTCAAACCCCACTGAGGAGCCGCCAGCTACACTGTGGGAGTGGACATCACTGAGAAGGCGCAGACCTCATTGAGTGGAGAAAGGTCCCACTGGAGGGATTAGACCTCAGGGTAGTGTAATAGACCCTACAGACATCACTGAGGAGATAAAAACTCTCTGGGGTGGGGAGAGGCACACACAATGGGTACACATTTTGGTGATAGACTGTTACCCTCCTTGGGCACTCCTACCACACAGTTCTGAGTAGCCCTCTCCTTCCTATCCACTCTCCCAAGTCCTACCACCAAACCCCAGAGCTGTTTCCGACACACTGCTTCCCCCTCCTGTCTATAGTTGCTACTGCAGCTGCTGTGCATATAGTAGATTTTTCAAGCACTTCAGGCTATCCGAGACTGGTCTGGGGTTGGGAAGAGAAAGAATGTGTGTATAGAGGCTTCACCAGCCCCCTCTCTCTTCCTGTGGACTTCACAATGAAAGTTTGGACCAGAGACCTCGTAAGAGAAGGAACCTCCCTCATCCTTGGATATGGAGAAGTAGTACAAGCTGTAGCATGGTTGGAATTTCTAAGTGGAGAGAGGATGGATGGGTTTGGAGGGAATGAGTTTACCAGATTAAGGCAATGATGATGATGATGATGATGATGATGATGATGATACGATTTATTGAGTAGGTGCCAAGCCCTATACTAATTGCTTTCCATTCTGTTACTTAATCCTCATGACAACCCTCTAAAATGGGTACTATTATTCTTTCCATTTCACAGATGGGGAAACTGATAGGGAGATTAATTGTCTTGCCCAAGATTACACAGTGTTTGAGCGGTAGCAGAATAGAACCCAGACATTTAGACTATGGAGACCTATTCCCCACCTTGGCCCATTCCTGCCCTACCACCACTACCACCACTCCTTCTTTCTCAAAGTGTCCTTTCCAGAACCACATCAAAAACCCTTAAAATGATGGTAAATATTCAGGTTCCAAGGACTTCATCCCAGCCTACTGAATCATGATCTCTGGAGTGGAATCTGGGGATCCGCTTTCAAGGATCCTAACACACACTAAAGTTTGAGAATGAGGTTGAAAGAGGAGTCAGAAGTGTCGGGGTGCGGGAAGGGATCTGAGGTCAGGGGAGGGAACTGTTCTCCAAAGAGGAGTCTGCAGTCAAAGAGGCCTGGGGACGAAGTATGGGGCTGGGGTTTTCAAAAGGGCCTGCGGGTGAAGACAGAGTCTGAAGTTGAAAAAGAGGTCTAAGGTCGGAGGAGGAGTCTAAAATCGGAGGAGGAGGATCTCGGAGTTCAAGGAGGGGTCCGGGGTCCGAGGAGTTTGGGTTCAGAGACAGGATCGGGGTCTAGAGGGATTTGCGGTCAGTGAAAGGGTCTGGGGTCCGAAAAGGAAGCCCGGGATTTGAGGAGGATACTAGCTGGATTCAGACTGGAAGGAGGAAGGGGTTTGGTCCCTGAGCTGCGTAAAGTGCAGAGCCACTGAAGTCTCGCTTGCTCCGCGCTCTCCCCTCGACCCTGCGCTGCCTTCCTGGCTCTCCATCTACGCGCACCTGCGTGCCAGCTGCAGCCTGACAGCGCTGAGCAGGCGGGGGCGAGTCAGACCGGGACATAGCCAAGGGCGGGGTGAGGCGCCCCCTCCCGGCTGTCCCGAAGCTCAGGCCCCGCCCTCCGCCCTCCCACTCCCCCGCCGCAGCCACTTCCGGCAGGCGCTGCGCTGCTGGGGGGCGCGGGCGAGGATGGCGGCGGAGAACGAGGCCAGCCAGGAGAGCGCCCTGGGCGCCTACTCGCCAGTGGACTACATGAGCATCACCAGCTTCCCGCGGCTGCCGGAGGACGAGCCGGCGCCCGCGGCCCCGCTGAGGGGCCGCAAGGACGAGGACGCCTTTCTAGGAGACCCCGACACCGGTGAGGCCCGCTGGCCCCGTCCCTGCCCTGCCTTGGGAAGTCCCGGTCTTCCTTCTTCTGTGTAGAGCATCCCCCTCCAGCTCCATCTCCTTAATTCATCCCCATCTTCTTGGACCTCTCCATTCTTCTCCCTTGTCTCTGTTAATTATTTGGTGGGGAAGGGGTGCATTTCTGCCTTGGAGGCGTAGGATGCGACAACGGGGAGTGTGCTAGGGACTGCAGTAGAAGGGATTGGGCTTACCTTCTGGGAAGAACCAACTAAGGATGAAGGAATGTTGGAGGGGAGATCCTAAGGAACCTCTGTGATCACCCAGAAGAGGCCTTTCTCTAGCCACAGAGGGCAGGATACGAGAAACCAAGTCAGAGACTGCAGCAAGAGGGATCCAATCTATGCCTTAAGAGAAGTTCCCCACAGCCAGGGATTGTGGGAAGCAGAGGGTCTGAGAGAAGCGGAGAATCTCTTCATGTGTAGGGAGGGGTAAAGAGAATATGATTCCCCTCTGCTGGGTATTGGGAGACTGAGGCATGGACTGCATGACCTCTCAAAGTCCTTGGGGACTAGAACGCCTTCACTGTCCTGTGGATTACCCCACCTCTCTCCAAGCCATGGATCTGGCCGGGGTATTAGTAAGGTACTCTGCTCGCTAGGAAGCAGTCTCCAGAATTTTACTGTGTTCCCCTCAGCCCTCTGCTGGAATTGTGAGAAGTGGGAGTAGAGAGGGAGGAGACAGGGATTGGAAGAACTTGGGGGCAAAGAGCTCTCTGTGCATTCCTTCCGTGCTGCTCTTCCTCCTAGCCATGTGGCCCAGCTCCATCCTCCCCTCCATTCTTCATCCTTCATCCCCCATCCCTCTGTCCCTGCACGTCACTTCCTGGCATTAGAGCATCCTTCTGCCTCACTCGCGCTTCCTCGCAGTGCCTGCACTTGAGCCTTGTCTCTTCCCAGCCTGGCAGATGCTGCTTTTCTGGCCTGGCCCTTCCCTAGCTGCTCCCAGTCTGAAAGCCCCAAATTCTCTTCTCCTCTACACTTTCTGGTCATCTGGCCCTAACCAACCTGACTGGACTGCACTCTATATGGGGTGGGGGTGAGGAGATAATGAGGATGGGGTTGAGAGGTTTATGGGCATCAAATGTCAGGGCTGCAGATCAAAACTTATTTTCCAAAGGGAGTGGAATCAGGAGGTAGCAGGGAGAGGAGTGGGAAGATGTGTGGTGATGGATATCAGCCTGAAGCTAGGCCTTTTATTCAGTAGTCAGGAGTGAGGCTTCTGGTCCTAATACAGCCCTGACTCACTGAGTGACAATGGGCACACCTACCCTGTCCTGGGCCTTAGTTTCCTCTTCCAGCTCAACAGAGAATGCTTGTCTCTTTTGACCTAGAGATTGGAACTGCCTGACATGTTTTCTTCTGGCCCTTTGTAAGTGTCTTAGTATTTACCAAAATCTGTGATTATTTACTTGTGCAATTATCTTTTTTTTTTTTTTTTTTGAGACAGAGTCTCGCTCTGTCACTCCGGCTGGAGTGCAGTGGCACGATCTCAGCTCGCTGCAAGCTCCACCTCCCGGGTTCACGCCATTCTCCTGCCTCAGCCTCCCGAGTAGCTGGGACTACAGGCGCCCGCCACCGCGCCCAGCTAATTTTTTGTATTTTTAGTAGAGACGGGGTTTCACCGTGTAAGCCAGGATGGTCTCGATCTCCTGACCTCGTGATCCTCCTGCCTCCCCCTCCCAAAGTGCTGGGATTACAGGCTGCTATTATGGGCACAAATAGGCGCCCAGCCTATTTGTGCAATTATCTGATTACTCCTTGTCTGTAAGCCCCATGAGGGCAGGGATCATGATTGTTTTGTTCACTCTCCTTTCTCCAGCATCAAGACCTTTTCCCTAGGCCGGGCGCGGTAGCTCATGCCTGAGGCAGGTGGATCACTTGAGGTCAGGAGTTCAAGACCAGCCTGGCCAACATGGTGAAAACCCATCTCTACTAAAAATACAAAAATTAGCTGGGCATGGTGGCGGGTGCCTGTAATCCTAGCTACTCGGGAAGCTGAGGCAGGAGAATCACTCGAACCGGGGAGGCAGAGGTTACAGTGAGCTGAGATCATGCCACTGCACTCCAGCCTGGGCGACAGAGTGAGACTCAGTCTCAAAAAAAAAAAAAAACACCGGCTGGGCGTGGTAGCTCACGCCTGTAATCCCAGCACTCTGGGATGCCAAGGCGGGTGGATTGCCTGAGGTCAGGAGTTCAAAAACAGCCTGCCCAACATGACAAAACCCCGTCTCTACAAAAAGTACAAAAAAAAAATTAGCCGGGCCTGCTGGCAGGTGTCTATAATCCCAGCTACTCAGGAGGCTGAGGCAGGGAGAATCACTTGAACCTGGGAGGCAGAAGTTGCAGTGAGCCAAGATCGTGCCATTGCACTCCAGCCTGGGCAACAGAGTGAGACTCTGTCTCCAAAAAAAAAAAAAAAACAAATTAAAAAAAACCCAAAACCTCATCTCTATATATTTATTGGGTGCTCAATTAATAATTGTTGAATGAATAAATGCATGAGAGAGAAGATCTCAGGATGAAATAATGGTAGGAGAGAGCAAGTTCCAAAACCTCAGGGAGTATTTTGGGAAGTTCAGTACAGGCTCTGTCCTCACCTGTACAGAAATCTAGCAAAGATCCTAGTCATCTGAGCTTCTGGGAGCTTATAACTTATGCCAAATTTATGCGCCAGGTTTGTGTGTTGCCATCATATCAGTGTAATCATACAAATGCCATGTCTCCTAATCCTACTTCCAAGCCCCAAGACTCCCTTGGTTCACCTGGACCAGACTGCAGGCTGACATGGCCTCCTGTGTTCTCAACCTGGTAATGCCATCTAGTGGCACAGCACCATCCTCTTAGCCAGGACCTTGGTTGTGCCCAGCTTGCCTCTGGCCTGCCATTCCCTAAACCCAAGTGCCAGGCATCCCACATCAGGCTCTGTGGGAAAGAGAGCTAGACAGTGATCATTCCAAGGTTGGGAAATACTTTCTTTCTTCTGAGCTCTAAGCTTATGTGTTCCTTTCTCTCCCAGGCCTGTGTCTTCAGATGTCCTGCAAGTGCCTCATCTCTAGCGTGTTCTATGCTGAATTCATCATATCCCTTCCCCATGCACCTGCTCTTCCTCCACTGCCATTCTCCATTAATGACACTGCCATTCATTCAGTCTGCCAAGAACGAATGGCATGCTGGACTCCTTTTCTTCTCACTTCCAAATGGTGATCAAGTGCTCTCTGCACCCCTCCTAAGTATCTTTCAGATTCCTACTCATCATCCCTGTCATCACCACTGTAGACTAAACCACCAACCTCTCTTATCAATATTATTCATAGGCACCTCCTACCTCCTACCTCTTGCCCCTGTCCCCACCCCAGTCCATCTATCGCCCTGCACTTCTGGTCATGTCACTCCCTGGTTCAAGTATCTTTGGTGATTCTGCCGGGCATGGTGGCAAACACCTGTAATCCTAGCATTTTGAGAGGCTGAGGTGGGCAGATTGCTTGAGCTCAGGAATTCAAAACCAGCCTGGGCAACATGGCGAAACCCTGTCTCTACAAAAAATACAAAAATTAGCCAGGCGTGGTGGTGCATGCCTGTAGTCCCAGCTACTCGGGAGGCTGAGGTGGGCAGATGGCTTGAGCCCTGAAGGTTGAGGCTACAGTGAGCTGAGATTATACCACTGCACTCTAGCCTGGGCAACAGAGTGAGACACTGTCTCAAAATTATGTATACATATACAATTTATATTATATATATTTATTTTTATTTTTTTTTTTAGTGATTCTCCCCTTAAGGGAGTAAACGACAAGCCAGGGATGACCCGAACTTCTAGCCAAGATCACTGTCCTAGACTCTGGACTTATATAATCAATTCTGTTCATGATTATTTTGTCATAAACCCAGCTTAACTGAGCTACATCAAAAAAGAGAATTTTACTGGGTAGCACGACTGAAAAGTCCAGGGATATGGGTTTCAGGCATAGCTGGATTAAGGTACCTAAAAAGGAATGGACTTTTCTCCATCTTTTTCTCTGCCTTCTTTCGGTGGGCTTCATTGTCAGAAGGCCTCCCATTTTATTGGGGGCAAGATGCCCCCAGCAGCTACAGGCTTACATCCTATTAACTTAGCAACTTAAGTGTAATAGAAAGAGAGCCTTTCTCTTTCCCAATAGTTCCAGCAAAAGAAGAAAGTTTGGGTCTTATTGGCCTGAATTTTGTTCACATGCCTGTTACTGCACAGAGGTACCTGTTCTGATTGGTCAAGTCTGAGTTATATACTTTGGTAAGGGATGAGGGAGTGGGCTGAGGAGAAAGAATGTTCCTTAAAAGAAAATTGAATAAGAAGTGGTATCTAAGCAGATATCAGGGATGAGCCCTGAAGGTAAAAATTAGATATCTACTAGGCCAACTGCCTCCAGACATCTTCTTCTGGTCTCCCACAAATTTATAATAACCAAAATTGAACTTCTCATCTTTTCTCCCATCTTAATCTGGTTGCAAATTAATCTTTTCCCAGTATCCTGCTGTTGCTCTTCCCAATCAGTAAAATCAACACTATTATTGCCCTAGCTGTTCCACAGTGCACATGGTAGGTACTCAGTAAATATTTTTATTGTATGAATGAATAACTTTATGATGGACTGGTGGAGTAGAGAGTCTTGAATAGCTATGATAGGGGCGTGTCACCTTTATCTCCCGTTTTCTTATATCTGACTGGAGAAAACAAATTAAACCGTACCTAGGGCCGGGCACGGTGGCTCACGTCTGTAATGCCAGCACTTTGGGAGGCCAAGACGGGCGGATTGCTTGAGGCCAGGAGTTTGAGACCAGCCTGGCCAACATAGTGCAACCCCGTCTCTACTAAAAATACAAAAATTAGCTGGGATGGTAGCGCATGCCTATAATCCCAGCTTCTTGGGAGGCTGAGGCATGAGAATTGCTTGAAGCCAAAGGCGGAGGTTGCAGTGAGCCGAAATTGCACCACTGCATTCCAGCCTGGTAGGAAAACTATGTCTCATAAACAAAACAATAAGTACCAAGAAATAGCAACAAAAATTAGCTTGTAAGGTTGGTTTCTAAGGGTAGAAATGGCTCTTGATGCCATGTGGAGCAATGGGAAGGAGGCTTTCTAGTTACACAGACTCTTGGTTCTGCCACTTATTCATTTTATTTTATTTTATATTTTACTTTAATTTTTTTGAGACAGGGTTTCACCCTGTCACCCAGGCTGGAGGGCAGTGGTGTGATCATGGCTCACTGCAGCCTCAAACTCCCAGGCTCAAGTGATGCTCTTACCTCAGCCTTCCAAGTAGTTGGGACAACAGGTGCACACCACCATGCCTGGCTAATTAAAAAAAATTTTTTTGTAGAGACGGGAGTCACATGTTGCCCAGGCTGGTCTTGAACACCTGGGCTCAAACAATCCTGCCACCTCGGCCTCCCAATGTGCTGAGATTATAGACATGAGCCACCAAACCTGGCCCACTTACTCATTTTATGACCTGAGATGGGCAGTGTCACCTTTCTTGGTCTTAGTTTTATCATCTGTAAAGTGGGGAGAGTGGGACCTATTTCATAAAGTCTTGGGAACACTTCAATGAGGGAATATATGTAAAATGCTTAATATGTAGTCAGCATCAATAAATATAAGTTCAAAACCCTTTCCCGCACTTCTTTTGAAGCTTCTAATGCTGGGTGCAGTGGCTCACGCCTGTAATCCCAACACTTTGGGAGGCTGAGGCGGGAAGATTGTTTGAGCCCAGGAGTTCAAGAACAGCCTGGGAAACATAGCAAGACCTTGTCTCTATTAACAACAACAACAACAAAAGACGTTTCTAGGGGCCAAGGAGAGTTCTGTGCCCACAGTGGGTGTTTAACATCTGTTTGTTTGGATGAATTCCAGTTTTATTTATTTACAGACTCTTTGGTGCTGGTGTTGAGGGTTAGAGGCAAGCATTATCAAGTGAGGGAGATTCTCAGAAGATAATCTTTTTTTGAAGGTAAAGTTTAAAAACAGCAGGGTGCGGTTGCTTATGCCTGTAATACTACCACTTTGGGAGGCCGAGACAGGCAGATCACCTGAGGTCAGGAGTTCAAGACCAGACTGGCCAACATGGTGAGACCTTGCCTCTACTAAAAATATAAAAAATTAACTAGGCATGGTGGCGTGCGCCTGTAACCCCAGCTACTCAGGAGACTGAGGCCGGACCTGGGAGGTGGAGGTTGCAATGAGCTGAGATTGTGCCACTGCACTCCAGCCTGGGCGACAGAGAGACTCTGTCTCAAAAACAGACAAAAACAAAAGTTACATGTTCATGGTAAAAAAAAAAAAAAAAAAAAAAAAGCAATAGTGAGGAAAAATAAAAAAGTCCCCTTTCCCATTCCTATCTCCCTGTAATTTTTCCTTTTCATTTCAAAATATAGATGTTAATTTTTTTTAGAGACAGGGTCTTTCTGTGTTGCCCAGCCTGGAGTGCACTGGCTATTCATATTGCAATCATACTGCAGCTTTGAACTTCTGGGCTCTAAGTGATCCTCCTGCCTCAGCCTTCTGAATAGCTAGGCTTACAGGCATGCACGAGCACTCCTGGTTTATGTATTGATTTCTAAAAAGGAAATACATGTAAGTGGTAAAAATTTCAAAGCAAAAAAACTCCCACCCCATTTCATTCCCATCTTCAGTATCCTTCCCCAAGAGTAACTTCTGTAATCATAAACATTTGTTGCATATATCATCATTTTATCTATATATTTGGTTTATTATTTACACAAAAGATGGGATTGTGGATCATGTAGGCCTTTAAACACCACAAGGAACTTGGATGTTTATTATGTTGGCATCAGTGAACCATGTATTTTAAACAGAACAATAAAATGGTCAGTTTTTAATATTATCACACAGACTTTTAAAAGGGTTATACTCCTAGTGCACAGTAGCAGGTACTAAAAAAATATTGAATGAATAAACTTTAAAAAACATATTGTGAATACAGCATAATAGTCAAGGTACCAGACTATTTCTTTACTGTTCACAAACACCTAGGACCTTTAGGCCATTTAGGGACCTAGGTTCACATCTAATAACACTCAGAGAAGGGAGCTATGGGATGGAAGAGGGTCTCAGCCCTGGCTACGATGGAAAAGGAATAGAAATAAGTTGGAGTGAGTACCTATAGTGCACTGGGTGCACATCACCTCATGGAATCCTTGTACCCCTATCCCACCAGTTAGGGATTAGCTCCATTACTAGAATGAGGAAGGTGAGGTGCATGACTTGAGTGACTTGTCCATAGCCACCAGCAAGTAGTGGGCTTTCAGTTCTCTCCTACCTCCACTCCTATCGTTCTCCAGCCTGTCTCCAAACAGTAGCCAGAGGGATCTTTTTAAAACACAAAACAGGCTGGGCGCGGTGGCTCTTGCTTGTAATCCCAGCACTTTGGGAGGCCGAGGTGAGTGGATCACTTGAGGTCAGGAGTTTGAGACCAGCCTGGGCAACATGACGAAATCCCATCTCTACAAAAAATACAAAAATTAGCTGGGTGTGGTGGGCACGCCTGTAGTCTCAGCTGCTCAGGAGTCTGAGCTGAGGTGGGAGGATGGCTTGAGCCTGGGAGGCACAGGTTGCAGTGAGCTGAGATGGTGCCACTGCACTCCAGCTGGGGCAACAGAGCCAAACCCTGTCTCAAACAACAACAACAAAATGCAGAACAGATGGTTTTACATTCTTGCTTAAAACTCTCTAGTAGTGGGCTGGGTGCGGTGGCTCACACCTGTAATCCTAGCACTTTGGGAGACTGAGGTGGGTAGATCACCTGGGGTCAGGAGTTCGAGACCAGCCTGACCAACATGCTGAAACCCTGTTTCTACTAAAAATACAAAATTACTCAGGCGTGGTGGCATGTGCCTGTAATCATAGCTATTTGAGAGGCTGAGGCAAGAGAGTTGCTTGAACCCAGGAAGTGGAGGTTGCAGTGAGCCAGGATTGTGCCATTGCACTCCGGCCTGGGTAACAAGAGCAAAACTCCTTCTCAAAAACAAACAAAAATAGCCTCTCTAGTAGTGACCTCCCATAATCCTTAGGGTAAAACCCAAGCTTTTCCCCAGGCTGGTAGAGCCTCACATATCTTCTTCCTTTTTTTTTTTCTTTTCTTTTGAGACAGAGTCTCACTCTGTCACCCAGGTTGGAGTGGAGTGGCGTGATCTCAGCTCACTGCAACCTCCACTTCGTGGGTTCAGGTGACTGTTGTGTCTCAGCCTCCCAAGTAGCTGGAATTACAGGCACACATCACCATGCCCAGCTAATTTTTGTATTTTTAGTAGAGCCGGGGTTTCACCGTGTTGGCTAGGCTGGTCTCAAACTCCTGACCTCAAGTGATCCACTCGCCTCGGCCTCCCAAAGTGCTGGGATTACAGGAGTGAATCACTGCACTCAGCATGTATCTGGCCTAGCTTCCACCCTTACTACTCTTTCCCCATGCCTGCTACACCAGAGCCGCCCAGGCCTTGGTTATTTTTTTTCTTTTTTTTTTTTTTTTTTTTTTTTTTTTTTTGAGACGGAGTCTTGCTCTGTCGCCCAGGCTGGAGTGCAGTGGCCGGATCTCAGCTCACTGCAAGCTCCGCCTCCCGGGTTCCCGCCATTCTCCTGCCTCAGCCTCCCGAGTAGCTGGGACTACAGGCGCCTGCCACCTCGCCCGGCTTGTTTTTTGTAGTTTTAGTAGAGAGGGGGTTTCACTGTGTTCACCAGGAAGGTCTCGATCTCCTGACCTCGTGATCCGCCCGTCTCGGCCTCCCAAAGTGCTGGGATTACAGGCTTGAGCCACCGCGCCCGGCCTGGTTATTTTTTTTTCTAATGTACCAAGCTCATTCCCACCTTAGGGCCTTTGCATCTGCTCTTCCCTCTTTCCAGAACATTCCACATTCCTTGCTCTACATTATAGCTGGCTCCTTCTCATCCCTCAGTTTTCAGCTTAAAAGTCACTTCCTGAGGGGCCTTCCATGATTTCTGCAGCTAAGGAATCCTCCCTCCCCTACCACCCACCATTATTCTGTCATTTCCTCCTTTTTCTTCATAGCACCTGCCACAACTTGTAATTATAGACTCCTTTGCTTATTGGCTTTTTCTTCCAGTGCTCTATGAACCACATGAGAGCAGGACTATCTGTTCCCTTTCCCTGGCACCTAACATAGGGCTCTCCATATTTAAGGAATGAGTGAACGGATAACTGAAGTAAGGTTGGAAGGGAGGGTCCCGCTACTCTGTTTATGTAGCTGCCTCCTTGCACAGAAGCTGAGCCCCAACTGGGGCAGGATCCGATTTCCAGGGAGGGCTGGAACCCCCACCCCACCCCCCAGGAAGTGTTCTCAGCCCTGGGCCCTGGGTGCCAGGAAATTTGGCCTAGGTATCAGGGAGGGGCGGGAATCCAGCCTCCCTGCTGCCCAGCTGGGAAGGTCCCTGTCTCTTCCCAGCCGGGCACTTTTGCCCCCGCCTGTCCTGGGGTGCATGCGAAGATGAGGAAAGGTGAGTAGTGCTAGCCAGTGGGGGGGTTGTGTGACAGGGGCAGGGCAGAGAAAGCGCTGAATGGTTCCGCCTGGAGGGTGGGCAGGGCCAGGTAGGAGGTGCCCAGACCGACCTGGCTGCCTGCCCGCAGACCCGGACTCCTTCCTGAAGTCAGCACGGCTGCAGCGGCTGCCATCGTCGTCCTCGGAGATGGGCAGCCAAGACGGGTCGCCGCTACGGGAGACGCGCAAAGACCCGTTCTCTGCGGCAGCAGCCGAGTGCTCCTGCCGCCAGGACGGGCTCACGGTCATCGTCACGGCCTGTCTCACCTTCGCCACAGGTGTCACCGTGGCGCTGGTCATGCAGATCTACTTTGGGGACCCCCAGGTGAGGGGGACAAATGGGGAGCGGGAGGGAACTGGGGAGGAGGGAGTGGGGTAATGTTCCAGGAACCGTGGAAACTGGGGAATGGCTGAGTGGTGGAAGGGGACAGAGGGTGGTGACTTGGGGGAGAGGAAGGTCCCAAAGGGAGGAACTCCAGGGCGTGAGAGGGACAGAACAAGGGGACAGAACAAGGAAGGGGCTCGATCTATTAGAAGGCACTTGGGGTAATGAGGGCAGAGTCAAGGCAACAAGAGGGTAGGGCATCGACCTTCATCCCCCCCTAGAGTTCTGGGGCTAGTGGAGGTGCCCTAGGGAGGCGGACAGCTCCTCCTGCCCCTACCAAGTCCTCTCTCCCCTCCCAGATCTTCCAGCAGGGTGCCGTGGTGACCGATGCTGCCCGATGCACTTCACTGGGCATCGAGGTGCTCAGTAAACAGGGATCTTCTGTGGATGCAGCGGTGGCAGCAGCCTTGTGTTTGGGGATCGTGGCTCCCCACAGTTCTGGCCTGGGCGGGTAAGGAGCAGTGGAGGTCGGGGTCCCCCAGGCCTGTTGCTTGCCTCCTGGTCTGCAGGCCTCATGTGGAGCACTCCTAACTTAGGGAGAGGGGCAGTTGGGCCCCAATTCCTTGCATTTTCTCTTTCTACACCAAATTTCACCCCCTTCTCCCTGGATGGAGTCAGAAGAGCAAAGCTACCTTATGGAAAACCTGAAAGTGTTTTGAGAAGCTTTTTTTTTTAAACTGGAAAAAGAAATTTGTAAACCATAAATTAAGGTGCACAGGTGGAGGTATACTGTCATCACTTAAGGCAGAGATATTTAAACTCTTAGGATCATACATCCCTATGGGTCTGATGAAAAGCCTTGGACCCGCTGTCTTCCAAAAATATGCCCCACTCTTAAAACAGAAGTTGCAAACTGGCCACCCATGGACAACACCCAGCACACAGACTGGTTTGGTTTAGACACTGAACTGTCTTAAAATTTTGTTTGCTCTTGTTAAAAAGTTAAGAATTTTCATAAAAATCCAGATTTCCAACATCTCTTGAACAATCAGGAAATTCGATAACAAGTTGGGCCCACATTCTCACATGGCTGAAGTTATCTGGAGTGGAATAGAAGCTGCTTCCCATAATGGGGCATGCGCTGTCTGGTTTGCCATAGTTTCTACCACTTCCTCTTGTTTCTCTGTCCTGCTTGCCTTATTTTGTCATTTGGCTGTGGGCATTTAAGTTTGCAGCCCCCATCTTAGATGTAAATAAGCCACAGAAAAGGAACAAGCTGACAGAGTTCCTGTCTTGGCTCCTGTAAGATCAGGTCTCCAAGCCTTACCAAAGAAATTCCTCTTTTGGTTTTGCATGTTCTATCCTTACATAATCCAGTCCTGGAGGAGGGGCAAGGGACACACCAAGTAGACAGGTGCAGGAAGCTGGCAGGGGTCCAGTTCTGGTCAGGGTAGGGGCATGGGGCAGAACATCCTGTTCTCCCTGTCTCTGGGCTTTTCCTAATCAGGGATTAAAGTCTCCAGTGACACGGTAGAAGAGGTCCATGGACCCTGGGTCTCCAACCCTCTTGGTTTCACTCCCATCCTCTTAGGGTGGCTGAGTCTATGAATTATGCTGGGAGGGGGCTCAGACACCTGACCCCAAATGACAAACTGAGCCTACAGCTGTCACCACTGGTGGTGGAGGGGTGGCATGTTAATTGTACAGAGAGGTAGCATGTTATCATCACGCTTCCCCTTCTGTGTCTCTCCCAGTGGGGGCGTGATGCTGGTACATGACATCCGACGAAATGAGAGCCACGTAATTGATTTCCGGGAGTCCGCACCAGGGGCCCTCAGGGAAGAGACCCTGCAAAGATCCTGGGAGACCAAGGTGGGGACCCTGGTGAGAAGAGAGAGTTCAGGGGAATCTCTCTTCATTGCCCTTATGCTAACCCAAGCATTAATTTGCTAAGTATTTACTAGGGGAGTGGAAAGAAAGAGTTGAGCAGGATTCTCTTAGGCTATGAGAGAGACAGGCAGCCCCCAAAATAAAACAATGAACTAGAAAATTTGGCTGGTTCATTACAGGTAATACTGCAATACCATACTTCTCTGGCAGTCTTACCTATCTGGCACATAGGAAGAAAAAAGGCTACTGAGTACCCCGAAATGTCACAAAGTTGATGCAATAAAACTCACACATCTCACTCTGAGCCAGTTGACTGTAACTTTCCCAGCCCCTGACATATTGAAAGATTAGAGGGGAACTGCTAGAGGCAAACCAACTGTCTGCTGAGAGAAAAAGAAGAAATCAAATAACTTGGAAAAATGGGTACTTAGTGCAGTGGCAAAAGCCAAACACACCCCTGAGCCTTCAGATCTCAGAGTAAGGGTGGTGTGAAACTGAATAGGTTAAATGAAGGTCCCTTGTCCACCATTTTAAAAGGCAAGGTTGCCTGGGCACAGTGGCTCACACCTGTAATCCCAACACTCTGGGAAGCCAAGGCAGGAGGATTGCTTGAGGCCAGGAGTTTGAGACCAGCCTGAGCAACATAGTGAGACTATGTCTCTACAAAAAATGTTTTGAAATTAGCCAGACATGGTAGCATGCACCAAGGATCGCTTGACTTGAGCCCAGGAGTTGGAGGCCACGGTGAGCCTGCCACTATACTCCATGCCACTGAACTCCAGCCTGGGTAACAGGAAAAAAAAAAAAGGCAGGGGTTGGTGAAATCCAATGTAGACAGGTGGCTGTCTAAACTGATTATGTCCTGGGTCTTGAAAGGTTTTGCTTAATTTATAAATCCCTCAACTATGGCAGCTAAAAGAGGCCTTTCTGCATTTGCCGATAGGAAGTCAGGGAGATGGGAGGGGTGCCTGCTTGGGAAAGCTTGTCCCTCCCCTGGGATACTTGGCCTGTGTCTCTCCCCTGTGCCAGCCATCCCTGGCTTGGGGCTCTGCGGAGTTCAGCCCAGCACCCCCCTTCCAGTGACCTGGTCTCCTCTCTCCCTCGCCTGCCCGCCTTGCCCAGCCTGGGCTCTTGGTGGGGGTTCCTGGAATGGTGAAGGGGCTACATGAAGCTCACCAGCTGTATGGCAGGTAACAACCCTCCCCCTGGGGACCAGGGACCCCCATTTGCATCTCTCCTTGGGTGGCCTTCTCCTACTTCCCTGGATTCTTCCTTTCCAAACTCCCCTTCCTAATATCCCCTTCCCTTGCCAGGACACTCCTTCCCAGGAACCCCCCTCCCCCCAGGACCCCTCCTCCTTCCCCCAGGACCTCCTCCACCCCCTGCTCTCCGGCCCCCCCAGGCTGCCATGGTCCCAAGTCCTGGCCTTCGCAGCAGCTGTGGCCCAAGATGGATTCAACGTGACTCATGATCTAGGTCAGTGGGGCCTGGGGATTTGGGAGAGACATGAGGTTGACGGAGAGGGGTAGAATCTTTGAGATTTGGGGCCCAAGCCAGAGAGGCCCTCTCTTCCAGTTTGCTCCTCAGACCCCCTCCCCAGCTTATCCCACCCTCACCTGGAGGTGACCTCAAACGAGGGGGTCTGGGAAGGGCCCTGAGACATCCCTGCCTCACACTTAACAGCCTCCTGGGGGGTCGGGGCATTTAGGGTGGGCCACTCAGCTCCCATCTACCCCACCTATTGCGCGTCTCATCCGGTCCAGTCCTGGCGCCCCGCCCTGCCCAGCCTCCCGTCCCTGCCTCTAGCCCGTGCCCTGGCTGAACAGCTGCCACCCAACATGTCCGAGCGCTTCCGGGAGACATTCCTGCCGTCGGGCCGCCCGCCACTACCTGGCTCACTGCTGCATCGGCCCGACCTGGCTGAGGTGCTGGATGTACTTGGCACCTCCGGCCCGGCCGCCTTCTATGCGGGCAGCAACCTCACACTGGAGATGGTGGCAGAGGTGAGTGCTCGTGTTGTGCGGGTGAGGGCATGCCCCAAGGTCCCTATTGCAGGACATCCTTGTCTGCATTTTTTCCTTCCTTCCTTCCCTCCCTCCCTTTCTTTCTATATTATTTACTGTGGATGATGTTCATTTGAAATTTTAGAATAGTCAAAACTAACCTCTAGTGACAGAAATCAGATCAGTGGTTGGTGGGGCTGGGAGGAGTTGACTGGGATATGACATGAAAAACCTCCTGGGATGATAGAAGTGTTTTTTTTTTTTTTCTGAGACGGAGTCCCGCTCTGTCACCCAAGCTGGAGTGCAGTGGTGCGATCTTGGCTCACTGCAACCTCCGCCTCCCAGGTTCAAGTGATTCTTCTGCCTCAGCCTCCTGAGTACCTGGGATTACAGGTGTGCACCACCACGCCCAGCTAATTTTGTATTTTTAGTAGAGATGAGGTTTCACCATGTTGGCCAGGCTGGTCTCGAACTCCTGACCTCAAGTGATCCACCTGTCTTGGCCTCCCAAAGTGCTGGGATTACAGGTGTGAGCCCCCTTGCCTAGCCAGAAGTATTCTGTCTTGATTCAGAGTTACCTTTGGGCTTCTCAGGGGTGATGCCAACCTGTGCAGGGGCTTGTCATGTCCCTCCCAGGCCTGGTAGAGACCCAGTATCGGCCTCAGCTTCCCTAAGCTCACAATCCTTCCCTGCTCTTGGGTTTTCTAGGGACTGAGGGAAGCACCTTTTTCATTGTTGACTATCAAGACTAGGGAGATTGACACAGAAAGTTACCATCCAATCCCAAAGAGTCCCAGTCTCAGGCAGTAACAGGTGTGAGAACTGTCATTAATAGTGCAAAACTCCTAATGGAAAATTATGTTCATGATAAGGATGCATAGACTAACTCAGTGGTTCTCGCATCTGAGCCATGGGGATGATTAGATCTGTCTCTGCCATACAGTTGTGGGAATTAAATAGGTCTGTTATTCATTCAACATCCACAGAGTGCCTGCTCTGTGCCAGGCCCTGTGCTGGGCACTGGATGTGGTGATAGACTCAAACAGACTTAACTGGAAAGTCCAGGAGATTACTGGCTTAGATTCTTCTGTGTCCAGATTATCAATCCACTGTGTTAGGATTTGCTCTCCCTCTTTCTCTCTGTCTCAACTCTACTTTCATTTGTTTGGATTCACTCTCAGATCCTTTCCACCTGCTCCCCATCAGCCCATATCAGACCATCCTTCCAGCAAGCTATCCCAGAGAAAGAGCATTTCTCCTTCCCAGTAGTTCCAGCAAAAGCCTCCAAACTGTGTCTTATTGGCTCATCATAGGTCTCATTACTATTCCCAAATCAATCACTGTGGCACAGAAGGGAATGCCCCAATTGGCCAGGCCTGGGTTGTGTACCCTTTCCTGGAGGTGGCAAAGGGAATGCAGGAGATTGTAACAAAGACCATCAGATCTTTGACAAAAAGAAACCCACAGTTGAATTTATTAACTTGCCAGAAAAAGGAACTCAAGAATTCAAATGGGCCAGGCATGGTAGCTCATGCCTGTAATCCCAGCACTTTGGGAGGCCAAGATGGGTGGATCACTTGAGCTCAGGAGTTTGAGACCAGCCTGGGCAACATAGTGAGACCTCATCTCTACAAAACATACAAACATTAGCCAGGTTTGGCTATAGTTTGGCTATAGTGGCATGTGCCTATAGTCCCAGCTACTCAGGAGTCTGAGGCAGGAGGATCATCTGAGCCTAGGAAGGTTGAGGCTACAGTGAGCCATGATCATGCCACTGCATTCTAGCCTGGGCAACAGAATGAGACCCTGCCTCAAAAAAAAAAAAAATTCAATGTGTAATTCGCTGAAGATAGATAACTCAAGGGTTTCAAGTACTACTAAGCACAAAAAAAGAAAGGATTCAGAGTGGTTATGCTAATTTAGGGTTGACAGTCAGCACACTGGATAGGATGGAATGAGCCCATTGGTTTGTACCAGATTGGTTCATTGGTCAATAATGACTGCTTGGTTATGTCCAATAAGGGTCAGTCCTTCCAGGATCACTCGAAGTCATGGTTTTCTAGTGGCTTTAGTTGGTTATGGTGAGATGCAGCATTCAGTTTTAATATCTCCTAGGCAAGTGTGCCATAAGTGGAAAATCTTCCTTTTCCACAGGCAGAGAGAGCAGCAGGTACAAAGACACAAAGGCATGAGTTCAGGAACTTCAGGTCACTCTGCAGTTGCATGGAACTCACTGGGGAACAGCAGGACATGAGGTGGGAGGCGTAGGCCAGGGCCAGATCACAAAAGGTCTTGAATGGCAAGCTAAAGAGGTCATTCATGGAATGTACCCAGTATAATGCCTGACACATCATAGGTGCTCAATGTTAGTGCTTTTCCCCCTTCCTTTTTCCTCAGGTATCTAAGGATAATGGGGTCTCTAAGGGCCATGATGGGAGTTGCAGAAGGCACAGAAGTTGTAAACAGCTGACCTGTCTGTGATCCAAACATGTATTATAGGCCAAAACCACATGTCACAGTTGTGGGAGGTCATTCTCTCATTCTCTCCCCTCCAGGCTCAGCATGCAGGGGGTGTCATAACCGAAGAGGACTTCAGCAATTACAGCGCCCTTGTGGAGAAGCCTGTGTGTGGCGTGTACAGAGGTGACCTCTCCCCCGGCTCCCAGGGTCCCCACTCAGGAGAAGCCTCCCAGTCCATGGCCACATCGTTTTGGCCTAGAGACTCCTCTCCATTTCACAGGAGAGAAACTAAGGCAGTGAACTGCCTGGGCAGCCAACTGTGAAGCAAGCCAGAGCCAGCCCACCTTCTGAAAAGTAGCTGTGGGGTCAGTTACCCCAAGTATTTAGGATATTGGGGGGTGGACCTGGTCAAAAGGTCCGACCTGGAAGTTGGGGTTCTGGCCATAGGTTTTCTTGATTTGGGTTCTGTGTTGCCTCCATCCTCTCCCCAGCAGCACTGTCAAAGTCCATCCAAGCTTCACCGTAGAACAAACCTTCAAGACAGTCATAGACCCAGCTCCTCATTGTGCCAAAAGGAAATTGAGGCCGGAGGAGAGAATAGAACTTAATTGGCCAAACTCAAGAAAACCAACAGGGAATCCAGAAAACGAAGCTTATGATATGGGTGGGGTCCATGTTTGCTGAACCCAAGGTGGCAGGTGCTGGATTTCTCAGAAGATTCTCGGGTTCTTTCCCTTATAGGAGAGCCAGATCACATCAAGCCCCAGGCAAGGTTTTCTCTGAGTTCAACTTTCCAGGCCTCAATCTTCAACCTGATTCCTCTGCCAGAGGCAGTGGAATATGAAGCAATGGAAAGAGCATATCAGCTGGGTGCAGTGGCTCAGGCCGGTAACTCCAGCACATTGTGTTGCTGAGGCAGGAGGATCACTTAAGCCCAGGAGATCATGACCAGCCTGGGCAACATAGTGAGACATGGTCTCTATAAAAAATTTAAAAATTACTCAGGCGTCGTGGTGTGCCTGTAGTCCTAGCTACTCAGGAGGTTGAGATGGGAGGACTGCCTAAGCCTGGGAGGTCAAGGCTACAGTAAACATGATTGTGCCACTGCACTATAGCTTGGGTGACAGAGTGAGACCATTATCTCACACACACGCACACACACGCGCGCACGCACACACACACATAAATAAAAAGAAAAAAGGAACAAGCATAGCATTGGAGCTAGGAAGACCTGGGTTTGAGTACCAACTGTGCCATTTGCCTTGAACAAGCTGCTTCCCACTCTGAGCCTTGGTTCCTTCCTTAAAATGGAAATAATATTAGTGCCTACATCTTAGGATGCCCATGAGGATTTGATGAGATGATGTAGGAAGTTGCCCTGATCAGAGCACGCACTGAATGTGGATTTTCCATTTCCCCTTCCCAGCCTGGGTTGTCTCAACAATGCTAGTACCTTAAGTGCTCTGGATTCCCCTTGTCTCTCTGTACCACAGTTTCTGGACCTATCAAATATGTGTGATAACGGTAGCCACCGTGAGGACTAAATGAATTAATTAATGTTAGTGTTATGCATCAGCTATTCCTTTGATGTCCAAACATCTAGTAACAGAATAGGAAGAGAAGGTTGCTGCTGCCAAGAGGTTTGGGGCTGGATGAGACCATCAGGAGTCATGGATAGTATCCTGGCCTATGGGAGAGCTGAAAGGAGACACATGACAGGCCAGGAATATAGACATCTGGTCACCTGTTTCTGCTCTGCTCTGCTGATAGCCTGCAGTGTGACTGTGGGCAAGCCACAGCCCTCTTGAGGCTTAGTTTTCTCAAATGGCAGAGGAAACTGAAGACCAGTGTTCTGAGTTCAAGTCCTGGCCCTGCCCTTGACTTGCCATGTGAACCTGAATGGGTCTCTTTGCCTCTCAGTGCTTCAGTTTCCCCATCTGGCGAGGGGGTTCAGCGCAGTGGTCTCAGTGTGTGTGATGGTGGGATGTGGAGATGGGATGTGGGATGTGAAGGTGCCTGACCCCTACCCTGCCATCAGTCACTTCCTGTCCTTTCAGGCCACCTGGTTCTTAGTCCCCCACCCCCGCACACGGGCCCTGCCCTCATCAGTGCTCTCAACATCCTGGAGGGCTTCAATCTCACCAGCCTGGTATCCCGAGAACAGGCTCTTCACTGGGTGGCAGAGGTAAGGCTGACCCCTCTGCCTTTCCCTGGATTTAGGGATATTAGGAGTGGGGAGATTGGGTACTGCCATAGGGCAGGACTAAATCACCTCCAAGTTTTCTCACACACGAAAATCCACTGGGTGTGGGTGCTGGGAGGGGTCTGGCAGCCTCTTCCATATCCCCTCTGTATTTTCAGACCCTGAAGATTGCGTTAGCCCTGGCCAGCAGACTGGGAGATCCCATCTATGATTCTACCATCACTGAGAGCATGGATGACATGCTCAGGTGGGTCTTGGGCAGGACCTGGGGACTGCAGAGGCAGTGGTGGGTGTGGGGAAAGGGTCAGTTGAAAAGCAGCTGGTGTAGCAATAAAGGCCTGAAATCCTAAGTCAATTTCAGCTCAACTCCAACTCACAACATGACACTGGGTGCCTCTCCGTACACCTCACCTTTCCTATCAGCACAGTGAGTTGGCCTACTTCATGTGGCTCTTAAATTTTTTTGAGGCTAGCATAGCACCTATAGGAGTCCATCTGCTCCTCCTTTTGAGTAGGAAAAGAAAGCTCAATACCAAACAAAGGCTGGGTGCAGAGGCTCACACCTGTAATCCCAGTACTTTGGGAGGCCAAGGCGGAGGGATCATCTGAGGTCAGGAGTTTGAGACCAGCCTGACCAACATAGTGAAACCCTGTCTCTACTACAAAAATTAGCCGGGTGTGGTGGCCCATGCCTGTAGTCCCAGCTACTTGGGAGGCTGAGGCAGGAGAATCACTTGAACCTGGGAAGCAGAGGTTGCAGTGAGCCGAGACCGTGCCACTGCACTCCAGCCTGGGTGACAGAGTGAGACTTTGTCTCCAAAAAAAAAAAAACCAGTCTCCAAGCAAATACTGAAGGTGGTGGGAATACAGCTTCATTAGCAACATAACCTAATAGTAGGTTGTGGGCTCTGGTGAGACTGCCTATGTTCAAATTCCAGCTTTACCCTTCGCTAGCTGTGCAGCCTTGGGCAAGTAATTTAAACTCTCTAAATCTCAGTTTCTACAAGGGGGCTTGACAATGATGGTATCAACCTTGTGAGGTTGTGGTGAGGACTAAACAAAATCATACATGTAAAGCTTTTTTTGGTTGAAAATTAGATAACTGTCTTCAAGTAATTTTTGGTAACTTATTCTCTAATCTACTATGGATAACCCAACACATGGTTATTAGGTAAGAAACCCTCAGTTGAATTTTTTTTTTTTTTAAGACGGAGTCTTGCTGTGTCACCCAGGCTGGAGTGCAGGGGCATGATCTCGGCTCACTGCAACCTCCGCCTCCTGAGTTCAAGCAATTCTCCTGCCTCAGCCTCCTGCCTCAGTTGAATTTATAAAAGTCTGGAGCATTACATGTTGTTTCTAAGATCAATGCAAACTTTGCTCTAAAACACACACACATGTGCCTATATGAAATCTGTTCAACCAGTTCATCCAGTAAATAGTTATTGAGCACTTACTCTGTGCCTTGGGAAAATATTCTAATAGAAAGTAAAGATCCTGGCTGGATGTGGTGGCTCATGTCTATAATCCCAGCACTTTGGGAGGCCGAGGTGAGTGGATCAATTGAGGTCAGGAGTTCAAGACCAGCCTGGCCAACATGGCGAAACCCTGTCTCTACTAAAAATACCAAAAAAAAAATTAGCTGGGTGTGGTGGCAGGTGCCTGTAATACCAGGTATTTGGGAGGCTGAGGCAGGAGAATCACTTGAACCTGGGAAGCAGAGGTTGCAGTGAGCCGAGATAGCACCACTGTGCTCCAGCCTGGGTAACAGCAAAAGTCTGTCTCATTAAAAAAAAAAAAAAAAAAAGATCCTCATATACAAAATCCTCCCCCAACTAAACTCTTAATAAAACTTTAGACTACAAACATTAGTCTAAATGAATCTAGTTTGTCAATTCAAAACAAATATTTTCTGATCATCCATTATGCACCAGGCACTTTTATAGAAAGGATTAAGAAGTCAGATAACTAAAAGGCTCTTGATTTAAACATTAAATAAATTAAAAGTTGGTTCCAGAAAAGAATCTAAATAATACCTAAATAAATTCATTCAACAGCTATTTTCTGGGTATTTCTTATGTGCAATTAATGAGCTTCTGCACTCATAGTTCTAGTAGTCCAGTGAGGGAGGTAGATTTCATCAAATAATTACACAAACACCACAAAAGTGAGGTAGGTGAGGTGTATAGAAAGCCTGTTGTTTGCTCATCTCCCACCCCTTGTCTTTTCAGCAAGGTGGAGGCCGCCTACCTCCGGGGCCATATCAATGACTCCCAGGCAGCCCCTGCCCCACTCCTGCCTGTCTATGAACTAGACGGAGCGCCCACGGCTGCCCAGGTGCTGATCATGGGACCTGATGACTTCATTGTGGCCATGGTTAGGTATGCCAGCTCAGACTCAGAACCTGGAACAAGGGATCCTCTGAACCAAGAGAGGGTGGGGGCTGGGTAGAGGTGAAGATGGGCCAGGGCTCACCTGACTCCACCTCGGCCCCCAGCTCCCTGAACCAGCCTTTTGGCAGCGGTCTTATCACCCCCTCGGGGATCCTGCTCAACAGCCAGATGCTAGACTTCTCCTGGCCCAACCGGACAGCTAACCACTCTGCACCCAGCCTGGTAAGATTTGCTTCCCCGCTTCCCTGGGGATCCTAAGGCCTATAGGTAGGAGGTGCAGTGGCATGGCTGCCCCTTTCTCCCTACTTTCTCCAGAATCTTCTAGTATAAGGAAGCCTAAAGAAGTAGTTCACCTCATCCCTAGCCCTGCTAAGTCTGGGACATGGAGCCTGGTGGGTCTGAAGAACTCTTGTCCCATTCTGTCACTGTCTTAACTGTGTGACCTCGTGAAGATCTTGCCCTCTCTGGGCAATTTCTTCACCTGTAGAATGAGGGTTTTGGCTCCGATTTGATGTTTTGGGCACTTTCCAGCACTAGTGGTGACGATGTGAGCTTGAGCTGATGGGGCTCAGCCCTATGTCTGGGCACCAAAGAGGGACCCAAGGAGGAAGGATTTAATAATTTTTATCCAGTTAAAAGCACTCTTACGCCCCATAGTCTGGGGTCCCAGTAGGGCAAATACATATAGAGATGATCAGGGTGGGGTTATCCTGTTCTTTCCCATTGCCATCTTTCTTGGCTTGGTCCTTTCTCCTGTGACTCATAGCAGCCTCATAGCTCAGTGGATCCACTTATACCCCATCCACCCCACCCATCCAGGCACCCTACCCATTTCACAGACAGCAAACTTGTCTGGGAAGGGACCAGTCTCCCAGGAAAACTGGGCCTGTGGAAGATGTGGAAGAGGGAGAGCAGTTGGAAGGGTTGTGGAGTGGCCCTTTCCCGGTCTTGTCCTACCCCACCTCCCCCTTGTGGTCTCTGTCCTCTAACAATAGGAGAACTCAGTGCAGCCAGGGAAGCGGCCACTCTCTTTCCTGCTGCCCACAGTGGTCCGACCCGCGGAGGGGCTCTGTGGAACCTACCTCGCTCTGGGGGCCAATGGAGCTGCCCGGGGCCTCAGCGGCCTGACCCAGGTGAGGTTTATGCCATGGTTGGCCTTTTTCAGCCGGGAGCCAAACTGTGGCCTAGACTGCAGATGCCTGTCGTATCTGTGGCTTGTTTCCATTCCTCATGCAGCAAACATGGGCTGAGGCTGCTTTGTGCCAGGTGCATCCTGGGCAACGTGGACACGGGCTGCTCTGAGTTTCTTAGTGAAAATGGAACTCCAATGCTTCCTGTCTTTCCCGGTTGCAGGGGAAATGGCAGGGTCAGTAGATTGAAAAGTGGGGTTAGCATCTGGGTGGCCTAGGTTCTGTTAACCTTAAGTCCCATTACACCTCTACCCAGCATCTGAATAGACAACCAGTCCTCTTTAGGGTGGGATTTTGAAAGGAAGGGCCTGCTTCTCTCCAGAACATCTCAGAATGGCTCCTTGAATGTCTTGAGAATCTGATATATATGCTAGGCACCTATTCTGGTAGGTGGTGAGTTAACGATCTTGAGTTCTGGAATCAGACACGCCTGGGTTCCAGCCCAAATGTTACCAATTTGTAACCATGTGATGCTGGAACATTCACTTAACAGCTCTGAACCTCAGTCTCCTCATCTTTAAAATGGAAGTAATAACATAGCTAACATTTAAAGAGTTTGTACTAAGTCCTGGGCACTGTGTTATGTGTGTTAACCATTTTAACCTTCCCAGTTCTGGGGAGAATCCTTATTTCTATTTTATAGATAAGGAAACTGAAGCTCAGAGAGGTTAAGACATTAGGTCAAGTACTTTCAGCTAGAAAGAGTGGGGAGGCAGTTTGGTTCCAGAGCCTATGCACACTCCTAACCACCAAGTTAAAGGCACCCACATTGTGCCCTAGACCACCCCTAGCTGTTAACCTTGCCCTATCCAGAGAGAAAAAAAGGGAGCCCTGGGCTAGATTAAGGAGACTTGGGTCTAGTGGCGTATCTTCCCTGGCTTCCTCTAAACTCTGGAGTAAGTCATTTCCCTTGCTGGCCTTCACTTTCCCTCTCTGTGAAATGGGAACAGTCATCACAGGCCTGCCTGTCTTCCAGGGCTGTTAGGAGGCTCAGATGACACCCAGTGTAAGAGTTCTCAAGAGTAAGGAGCCTGGACCAAGGGTGGGAGCTGAGGAATCCTGACCATCGCCCCGGGGGACAGCCCTGAGTTTTCTGTTCCTTGGCTACCACAGGTTCTGCTGAATGTCCTGACCTTGAACCGGAACCTGAGTGACAGCCTGGCCCGCGGCCGCCTGCACCCGGACCTGCAGTCCAACCTCCTGCAGGTGGACAGTGAGTGCAGAGGAGAGATCTTGTGGGGAGGGCACAGGGACTGGTAGAGAAAGGACTCTTCCCAAGGGTGCCCATGCCTCAACCAGCACCAACTGCCAGTGAAGTTTGGTTTTATTTGGCAAATTCCTATTGGAGCAGTGGACGATCTGGGGATTGGAACCAGTCTTGCCATTTCCTGGTTGTGTGGCCTTGGGAAATCCATGTCTCAACTCTGAGCCTCAGTTTTCTCATTTGTAAAATAAGACACAGTTGTTCATTCTTCAGACCTTCATTTACTCAACAGTTTGTATTGAACACCTACTGTTTTCTAGGCATCATCCTAGGTGCTGGGGATACTGCATTTACAGGCAAACAGGAAAATAAGTCATCAAAGAAATATGAGGCAAATAAGTGCTCTGCTAACAGTCAGAGCAGGGTGACATAATAGGACTGATTCAATGATCAAGGAAGACTTCTCTTTGGTGATATTTAAGCTGAGATCTAAAGAGAGAGAAAGAAACTGGGTGCAGTGGCTCAGACCTATAATCCCAGGCTGAGGTGGGAGGATTGCTTGAGGCCAGGAGTTCAAGAGCAGCCTGGGTAACATAGTGAGACCTCCATCTCTATAAAATTTTTAAATTAGCCAGGCATGGTGCGTGCCTGTGCTTCTAGCTACTCGGGAGGCTGAGGCAGGAGAATTGCCTGAACCAGGGAGGCAGAGGTTACAGTGAGCCGAGATCACGCCACTGCCCTACAGCCTGGGTAACAGAGTGAGATCCTGTCTCCTAAAAAAAAAAAAAAAAAAAAAAAGTGTAAGAGAGAGCCCACTGTACAAAGAACTGGTGCAGAACTGTGTAGGTCAGGGGAGCAAGTACAAAGAACTCAGGGCAGGAATGGACTTGGTGGTTCGAGGAATAAAAAGGAGACCAAGGTAAGCAAGGATGAAATTAGATCAGAGAGGCCGGCAGGCAGACGCCAGATCATGGACCTTATGGTGAGGAGATGGACTTTCACCTAAGGGCTTAATTTTGGCACAGCTGAATTTTATAAACAGGAAAGTGTGTGCACCTTTGAAGAGTTTTTATTATAACAATATATTAATATGACACTAGTCCAAAAGAATACAGAATTGATTGAGACACAGTCCTTGCCTGTTCAATATTATCCCCATTCTATAGAGGAAGAAACTGAGGCTCACAGAAGTTATAAACTAGTCAAAGATCAACCACTAAGTGGCAGAACTTCAATTAGGACATACACCTGGCTGATACCAAAGACTCTATTCTTTACCGCACAGCTCTTGATATCTGCTGGACTGAATCATGTTAGAAGCAGAGACTGCAATCTTCAACGATCACATCCTGTAGTTGGCCAGCGACACTTGGATCCCAGCTGATAGATGACAAGGCCACGTCCTTGAAACTGAATTTTGTTCAACAAATATCTGCTGGTCTCTGTTGAACGTGAGGCTCTCTGCTAAGTTATTTGGGCTCAGCCCAGTCCTCCCCTCAGGGCCTTAGTGTAAGATGGAGGCATAAGGAGTGGGGGCTTGGTGAAGGGAAAGTTCATCCACCTGAGGCCCTGGGGAGGCTTTATGGAGGAGGCAACAAGTAGCTGGGCCTTGAAGTATGAGTAGGAATTTGGCATGTGGAGGTAAAGGACATTCTGGTCAGGAACAGCCTAGGCAAAAACCAGAACGAATGACTCAGAGAGCAGTCGGGAGGCTAGCTGTTGTTTCCCAGAGTTCTGAGTTTACCCAGCACCTTTGTGACTTTTGCCACATTTGCACACCATCTAAACCATTATGTACAGAACATGTCTCTATAAATGAACTTCCTTTTAGCCTAAATGTATTTTATTTTATAATTTTTTTGAGATAGAGTCTCACTCTGTCGCCCAGGCTGGAGTACAGTGGTGCAATCTCAGCTCACTTCAACCTCCGCCTCCTGGGTTCAAGCGATTCTCATGCCTCAGCCTCCCTAGCAGCTGGGATTACAGGTGCACATGCCACCACAGCCGGCTAATTTTTGCATTTTTGTAGAGATGGGGTTTCCCCATGTTGGCCAGGCTGGTCTCGAACTCCTGATCTCAAGTAATCCACCTACCTCGGCCTCCCGAAGTGCTAGATTTACAGGCGTGAGCCACCACGCCTGGCCCTAAATGTATTTGTATTTTTAAAATAGACCTTATATTATAATCACAAATGGAAAAATGACATCATTTGCCACAAATAGATGATAAATAGCTACCATCTATTTGTTAGCTACACAAATAGATACGTGCAGTTTTTAGTTAAATATTTGTTGCCCATGGAAGGCTCTGAGACTGCTTTCTCCGTTAAAGGAGATGAGGAAGTGTTAGAGAGCAGACTGAAACTTGTTCCTTGCCATAATCAAAAGGATTGAAAGTGAACCACAAAGGACATAGATTTTCGATTAAGTGATTTAATACTATTCAAGATTGGGTCTTCATCTCAAGAGCTGCCGAAAGCCTTCCTATTAGGGAAAGAAGAAGACTAGATCTTTATTGAGAAGCGGTATGATGTGGAGTTACAGGGCTTATCACAGAGGTCAGCCTTAAGATTATCCAGTTGAGAAGGGGAGACACATGACCTGAGTTGTCTTATTTAGGGGAGGTAGATTGAGGGGAGGAGAATTTAAGTCAGGGACATATGAGAAGCAGCTGGGATATGGCCCAGGCAAGAGATGATGAGGGCCTGAACTTATCCAACGGGATGGGGATTTGTTCATCTATCTAGTAAGTATCTGCTCAATATTTACTATGTACTGACCCTGGACTGGGGATCAATAGCAAACGAGACAACGTTCCTACCTTCAAAAAGCTTATAATCTAGTGGAGGGAGACACAGTAAATAAATAAACAAATACAGGTAACAGTAAGTACTTTGGAAGAAAACCAAACAAGGTAAATATGGTAGGGACTGCTGTTTTAGGTAATGGTGGAGGAAATTCTTGAAGAGGTGCCAAAGACTGGACTGAAGTAAGGGGACCAGCAGTGTGACTTTCTAGGAGAGCATTCCAGACGGAAAGAACAGGAAGTGCAAAGGCATTGAAGTAGAAACATGTTTGACCTCCTAAAGGGACAGCAACGAGGCCAGTGTGGCTGGAATACAGTTAAGCAAGGTGAGGAATAGAAGGAAATGAGGGAAGGAATTTAGAGAGGTAGCAAGGTCCCAAACAATGTTGGGCTTAGAGGCACCTTGGTAAGGACTTTGGATTTTATTCTAAAAGCCGTTGAAGCTGTTGTAGGGCTTTGAGCAGGGGAAGTGACAAGGTCTGACTAGTGGTTTAAAAGGATCCCCTTGGCTGCTGTTTGAACAGGCTATAAGAAAGGCAGGGGGCCGGGCATGGTGGCTCACGCCTGTAATCCAAGCACTTTGGGAGGCCGAGGTGGGCAGATCACCTGAGCTCGGGAGTTCGAGACCAGCCTGACCAACAAGAAGAAACACCGTCTCTACTAAAAAAAATAGAAAATTAGCCGGGCATAGTGGCTCATGCCTGTTATCCCAGCTACTGGGGAGGCTGAGGCAGGAGAATCGCTTGAACCCGGGAGGCAGAGGTTGCCGTGAGCCAAAATCATGTCATTGCACTCCAGCCTGGGCAACAAGAGCGACACTCCACCTCAAAAAAAAAAAAAAGGAAGGAAGGAAGGGAGGGAAGGCTGAAAGCAGGGAGACCAGTAAGGAAGGAAGGGAGGGCTGGAAGCAGAGAGACCAGTTAGTGGATTATGCAGGAATCCTGGCAAGTAATGATGGCAGCTTGACTTTGGCAGGTGAAGATGAAGATCCACAAAGCCCCTTTTTCTTTTTCTTTTTTTTCCTTCCTCCCTCCCTTCCTTCCGTTCTTTTCTTTTCTTTTTCTTTTTTTTTTTTTTTTTGAAACAGGGTTTTGTTCTGTTGCCCATACTGGAGTGCAGTGGTGCAATCTCAGCTTACTTTACTGCAACTTGTGCCTCCCAGGGTCAAGCGATCCTCCTACCTTAGCCTTCTGAGTAGCTGGGACTACAGGCATGTATCACCAACCTTAGCTAATTTTTAAATTTTCTGCAGAGATGGGGTATCCTTATATTGCCCAGGCTAGTCTCAAATTCCTGGGCTCAAATGATCCTCCCACCTTAGCCTCCCAAAGTGCTGGGATTACAGGCATGGGCCACTGCACCTGATCTGTCCTGTTTTCAGTATGAAGAATGACTGTATATTATTGATCACTTACTGTATGCAAGGTTCAGTGCTGTGTGTGCATTATCTCTGTTAGTCCCTGCAACTTCATGTTCTCATATAATCCCTATTTATACATGAGGAAACTGAGGCTCAGCAAGGTAAAGTGATTTGTCCAAGGTCATACAGCTCTGTGGTGGAGCAGCCAGGACGAGGATCAGGTCTGACTGTAGGACTCTTGAACTAGTGCTCTGTACATTCTGAATGTGTGTATGTCGGGGATGGTTTTTCAGGTGAGTTCACAGAGGAAGAGATTGAGTTCCTGGAAGCCAGGGGTCACCACGTGGAGAAAGTAGATGTCTTATCCTGGGTCCATGGCAGCCGAAGGACCAACAACTTCATCATCGCTGTTAAGGACCCTCGGAGCCCAGATGCAGCTGGAGCCACCATCCTGTAGAGCAGCGGGGTGGGGCGGGGTCTCTGCTCCCCCACTTTGCATGTTCCCAGAGTCCCTCCTTCTCCCAGGTTTGGTCTTAGGGGGACCCCATGGATGCCCCAGAGCAGGGGCCAGAGGGGATGCTTAGCAAACCCAATCCCAGAGTAACTGGAAAATTCTCCATCAGGAGGCCGCTGGTGGTGGTGGTGGTGGTAGTGATGGTGATGTTGATGGTGATGATGATGGTGATGAGTGTCAGCATCCACAGCCAGGCAGGCAGGACCTTGAGGAATCAGACTGTCTATGTGTCACCTCCCCTCCTTCAGCCATGCTGGCCCTGAGCTTAGGGATGTGCTTGCAAACCCTTCTCAAGGGTCTCACAACCCCAACATCTTCAGACTGGCCTGACCTGGGCCTTGTCTTCTAATTCCTTTCTCCTGTTCCCAGCCTCATTTCTTAAATGACTAGGAATTTTTTAATGGGCCATTATAGGGAGGGGTTGCTCCTCTTTTCCCACCAGGTTGAGGTGGGGGCCTTGCATCTGGGGGTCCCCAGGGTATGGGGTGGGGGTGGGGACAAGCTCAGGGGCTTCCATTTGCAAAGGGGAATTAAAGAATGTTGCTTAACTATGGCTGTGGTTTAATTTATATTTAACTGGGTTGAGAGTGGGAGTGGGAGAAGAGACCTCGACTCGCCCTGTCCCAGTAACCGACTCCAGAGTAACCTGGAGTCAGCGTTGAAGGACTCATAATAATATCTGCTGTCCAGCTAAGACATGCACCAATAATAATAATAATTCATAACAACAGTAATAACTATAGTAGATAGCATCTAATCTTTATTACAAGCCTCACAAAGTAGGTACTAATATTATTGTCATTTTACAGATGGGAAAAAGGCCAAAAGAGGTTAAGGGACTTGTCTAAGGTTCTTCATCTGTTAAATGGAAGAACTGGGGTTCATCTCAGCATGTCCAACCCCGGAATTTGTGCTCTTAACCAATTCCACACCTGTTAGTTGAACTATTTGTTATAAAGTATGTCATATAGTATATATCAGACAATAAGTACCTTTTATAGATAATATCATTCATGCCTCCATCTACTTTGTACCTTCAGGTACTTTGTTAGGCACTAGAGATTCAGCACTGAACAAGACAGGCTTTTTTTTTTTTTTTTTGCAACAGAGTTTTGCGCTTGTTGCCCAGGCTGGAGTGCAATGGCGTGATCTCGGCTCACCACAACCTCCGCCTCCCTGGTTCAAGCGATTCTCCTGCCTCAGCCTCCCGAGTAGCTGGGATTACAGGCATGCACCACCATGCCTGGTTAATTTTGTATTTGTAGAGACGGGGTTTCACCACGTTGGTCAGCCTGGTCTCAAACTCCCGACCTCAGGTGATCTGCCCACCTTAGCCTCCCAGAGTGCTGGGATTACAGGCATTAGCCACCGCGCCTGGCCAAGACAGATTTTTTAATGGGTTTGCAGTCTATAGCGGCAGTCAAACGTTAAAGAAATAAGAGCACAGATAATTCGGATAACTGCCATCACAATAAGCTCTATGAGGGATACTAAGAGAATGTATATCAAGAAAGTTAATCTAGGCTAGGCGTGGTGGCTCAAACCTGTAATCCCAGCACTTTGGGAGGCCGAGACCATCCTGGCTAACACGGTGAAACCCCGTCTCTACTAACAAATACAAAAAACTAGCCAGGCGAGGTGGCGGGCGCCTGTAGTCCCAGCTACTCAGGAGGCTGAGGCAGGAGAATGGCGTAAACCCGGGAGGCGGAGCTTGCAGTGAGCTGAGATCTTGCCACTGCACTCCAGCCTGGGTGACAGAGCAAGACTCCGTCTCAAAAAAAAAAAAAGAAAAAAAAGAAAGTTAATCTAGTTTGAGGATCTGCAAAAACCTCCCTGAGAAGGTCATGAGGATGAATAGGATTGACAGGAAAGGATTAGATATGGGATGTGGAAATGTCATTCTAGCAAAGGGAACAGTATGTTGAAAGGCATTGTGGTGAGAAGGAATGTGTCATGTTTTAGGAGGTGAAAGAAGGCCTATATATTCTTCCTAGAGCAGGGGTTGGCAGAGTTTTCCTACAAAGGGCCAGAGAGTAAATATTTCAGGCTTTGTAGGTCATATGGTTCCTGTAGTAATTACTCAACTTTGTTGCTGAAGTGCAAAAGCAGCCATAGACAATGTGTAAGACAACATCCTGATGGCTGTGGATATGTTCCAATAGAACTCTTCCTTCTCTTTCTTTTCTTTTCTTTTCAGACAGAGTCTCGCTCTGTCACCCAGACTGGAGTGCAGTGGTGTGATCTGCAAGCTCCGCCTCCCGGGTTCGCGCCATTCTTCTGCCTCAGCCTCCCAAAATAGCTGGGACTACAGGCATCTGCCACCAAGCCTGGTTAATTTTTTTTTTCCTGTGTCTTTTTAGTAGAGACAGGGTTTCACCATGTTAACCAGGATGGTCTCGATCTCCTGACCTCGTGATCCGCCCACCTCGGCCTCCCAAAGTGCTGGGACTATAGGTGTGAGCCACTGCACCCAGCCAGAACTTTATTTTCTAGAAATAGACCCTTACTGCCGTAAGAGTGGTAGTGTGCTGACCCCTACACTAGAGCACCCCGAGGGGATGATGGGATGAGATGAAACTGGTGAGGTAGGTAGATCATTCTTATGAGGCTGGTATTAATTCCCCATTTTATTGATGAGAAAATTGTGACGGGAGAATCATGAAGTAACTTACCAGAGATCACCCAGCTGGTAGTTGGCAGATGCATGATTCAAAAGCAATCTGTTTGACTCCATAGACTATGTCTCTCTTTCTTTCTTTCTTCTTTTCCTTTCCTTCCTTCCTACCTTTCTCTTTTATCTTTTCTTTTCTCCCTTCTTTCCTTCCCCTCCTTTCACAGATCCATGATTCAAAAGCAATCTGTTTGACTCCATAGACTGTTTCCCTTCCCTTCCCTTCCCTTCCTTTCTTTCTTTTTTTTTTTTTAGAGACAGGGTCTTACTCTGCCACCCAGCCTGGAGTGCAGTGGTGCAATCCCTGTTCACTGTAGCCTCGACTTTCTTGGTCAAGCAATCCTCCTGCCTTGGCCTCCCAAGTGGCTGGGACTACAGGCATACACCACCACACCTGGCTGATTTTTCATTTTTTGTAGAAACAAGGGTCTCACTAACAGCCCAGGCTGATCTTGAACTCCTGGCCTCAAGTGATTCTCCTGCCTTGGCCTTCCAAAGTGCTGGGATTGTAGGCATGAGCCACTGTGCCTGGCCACTTCTTTAAAATTTTTTAAATTACTTTATTGGATTGCGGATGTAACAGTTTTTCAAATATCAAACACTTTATAGATATATAATGTGTATCTGTAATCCACCCCCTCAAAATCCAAACTTTCCAAAAATCTCACTATCAATAATTTAATATACATTCCTCCAACCTTTTTCTGTACATTAACATATATTCTGTTTAAAAAGTAAAATGGCACTATATTTTCACACTGTCTACAACTTCCTTTTTAAAAAATTTACCAATATAGCATGGGCATTTTCCCCTGTTAATATATATGGATCCACTTTATTATTTATAATAATGCATCATAGTTCCCTGAAGGGTTTAACTAGTTTCCTTTTGATGGATGTTTGGGTGATCCTTGTCCTGATATCTTTAGGTGCTTGAGCCATGCCTGTAGTCATACCAACTCTCCCAGGCTGTCTTTCAAATGACAGAGTGCCTTAGTTCATTTGGGCTGCCATACCAAAATATGATAAACTGGGTAGATTGGAGCAGAGATTAGTGAAATAGAGAATAGAAAAACAATAGAGAAAATCAATAAAATCAAACCCTGGATCTTTGGAAAAATCAACAAAATTGACAAACCCATCCCAGATTGATCAAGAAAAAAAGAAGACTCAAATTACTAGAATCAGAAATTAAAGATGGGACAGTACTTACAATCTTACAGAAATAAAAAAGGATTGTAAAGAAATACTATGAACAATTGTACGTTAATAAATCAGATAACTTAGATGAAACGTAAAATTTCCTAGAAAGACACATACCAAAACTGACTCAAGAAGAAATAGACAATCTGAGGAGATGTATAACAAATAAAGAGATTAGTAATATATACTAAAAAGCAAACTACTTACAAAGAAAAGCCCAGGTCCCAGATGACCTCACTAGTGATTTCTACAAAACATTTAAAAAATTAATACCAATTCTATAAAAAAACTTTCCATAAATAGAAGAGGAAGAAACGCCTTCTAGTTTATTCTGAGACTAGTTTTACCTTGAAATTAAAATCCAACAAACACATAATAAGAAAACTACAGACCAATATTCTTTTATGAACATGGATGCAAAAATACTCAACAAAATACTAGCCAACAACATATAAAAAGAAGTATACCCTGCCTCGGTGCGATACATTCCAGAAATTCAAGCTTGGTTTACTATTCAAAACTCAAGTATTGCATTATATCTTTTTGGTAGAATAAAAAACAAAAACCACATGATCATCTCAATAGATGCAGAAAAGGCATCTGACAAAATCCAACACCCCTTCATGATAACAAACAAACAAAAAACACTGCAAACTAGGAATAGAAGAGAACTTCCTCAACATGATAAAAGGCAAATATGAAAAACCCTCAGTTAACATCATAGTTAATAGTTAAAGATTGGATGCTTTCCCACTAAGATTAGAGCATACCCATTCTTGCTACTTCTATTCAATATTGTACTGGATGTTTTAGTCAGGGCCGTTAGGCAAGATATAGAAATAAAAGGCCTCCAGATTGGAAAGTAAAAAGTAAAACTGTTTTTATTTGCAGATGGCATGATCTTGTACACAGAAAATCCTAATAAATCAATGAAAACAATGACAGCTAACAAAGGAGTTCAGCAAGATTACTAATACAAGATCAGTATAAAATCAGTATAAAGTTTTTGTACGCTTGCAATAAACAACTGTAAATGAAATGAAGAAAACAATTCTGGCCAGGCACAGTGGCTCCCACCCGGAATTGCAACACTTTGGGAGGCTGAGGCTGGAGGATTGCTGGAGCCTAGGAGTTGGAGACCAGCCTGGGCAACATGGTGAAACTTTGTCTCTACAAAAATTAACTGACAGTGGTGGTGTGTGGCTGTAGTCCCAGCTCCTCAGGAGGCTGAGGTGGGAGAATAGCTTGAGGCCGGGAGGTGGGTTGCAGTGAACCAAGATGGCGTCACTGCACTCTAGCCTGGGCATTAGAGTGAGACCCTTAAACAAAAAAAGAAAAAGAAAAAAGAAAGAAAATTCCACTTACTGAAACATCAAAAAGAATAAAATATTTAGGAATAAATTTTATAAAAGAAATATAAAACTTAAAACTACAAAACATTGTTGAAAGAAATGAAAGGAGACCTAAATAAATGTAGACATTCTGTGTTTATAAATCGAAAGATTCAATTTTGTTAAGATGCCAGTACTTCCCAATTGATCTACAGATTCAACGCAATCTATATCGAAATTTCAGCAGCACTTTTTTGCAGAAATGAATATGGATGATCCTAAAATTCATATGGAATTAATTGTAAGGGACACAGAATAGCCAAAACAATCTTGAAAAAGAACAATGTTGGAGAACACACATTTCCGGATTTCAAAACTTACTACAAAGTAATCAAAACAGTGTGGTAGGTATAAGGATAAACATATCAATGGAACATAATTGATAATCCAGAAATAAATCAATATATCTACGGCCAATTGATCTCAACTAGTGTGCCAAGATCATTCAATGAAGAAGGAATAGTCTCTTTAACATACTCACATACACGAAATGAAGTTTGAACCTTACCTCACACCACACACAAAAAACTCAAAATGGATCAAAGACCCAAATATAAGAGTTAAAACTATAAAACTCTTAGAAGGAAACATAGGGGTAAATCCTCATACCTTGGATTTGGCTATGGTTTCTTAGATATGCACCGAAAGCACAGTGACAAAAGCAAACATAGATAATTGGACTTCATCGAAATTAAAAAGTTTTGTACATAAAAGGACAATATTGAGTGAAAAGACAGTCCAAAAATGCGAAAAATATTTGCCATCTTATATCTGATCTGAGTACTTTATATAGTACCCAGAATATATTAAAAACACTTAGAGTTCAACAACATAAAGACAAATAACTCAATTAAAATATGGGCAAAGGACTTCAATAGACATTTCTTGGCAGGGCACAGTGGCTCATGCCTGTGATTCCAATACTTTGGGAGGCCAAGGTGGGCAGATCGCTTAAGACGAGGATTTCAAGACCAGCCTAGGCAAAATAGTGAAACCCCGTATATACCAAAAATATAAAAAATTAGCTGGGTGCAGTGGCACGTGCCTGTAGTCCCAGCTACTCGGGAGGCTGAGGCAGGAAGATCCCTTGAACCCAGGAGATCAAGGCTGCAGTGAATTGAGATCGTGCTATTGTACTCCAGCCTGAGTGATAGGAGTGAAGCCCTGCCTCAAAACAAAACAAAACAAAAAAGACACTTTTTTTTTTTTTTTTTTTCTGAGACAGAGTGTCACTCTGTCACCCAGGATAGAGTGCACTGGCACTATCTTGGCTCACTGCTACCTGCACCTCTCGGGCTCAAGAGATTCTCCCACCTCAGTGCCCTTTGTAGCTGGGACTACAGGTACATGTCACCACGCCCAGCTAATTTTTGCATTTTTTGTAGAGATGGGGTTTTGCCATGTTGCCCAGCCTGGTCTCAAACTCCTGGACTCAAGCAATCCTCCCGTCTTGGCCTCCCAAAATGCTGGGATTACAGGTGTGAGCCACTGTGCCTGGGTTTCAACAGACATTTCTTCAAAGATAAGTCTATGATAAGATACTGAATATCATAATCACTAAGGAAATGTAGATTAAAACAGGTCAAAATCACCGTGAGATACCACTTCACAACAATTAGACTGGCCATAAATATTATTTTTATTTTTTATTTATTAAAATTTTTTTTATCTTTTATTTAAATAGAGATGAAGTCTTACTGTGTGGCTCAGGCTGGTCTCAAATTCCTGGCCTCAAGCAGTCCTCCTGCCTCAGCCACCCAAAGTGCTGGGATTACGGGTGTGAGCCACTGTGCCCCTACAACAATAATTTTTGAAAAAGGAAATAACAAGTGTTGCTCAGGATGTGAAAAACTAGAGTCTTCATACATTATTGGTAGAAATGTAAAATGGTACAGCAGCTATGGAAAACAGTTTGGCATTTCTTTAATGAGACAAACCAAATTACCAAATGACCCAGCAACACCATTCCCAGGCATAAACCCCAAATCACTGAAAACAGGTGTTGAAAGAAAAACGTGTACATGAATGTTCATAGCAGCACTATTCACAATCCCAAAAGGTAAAAAACAACCCAAATGTCCATCAATGGACAAAAAGATAACAAAATGTGGTATATTCATACAATAATACATATTATATTATTCAGCTATGAAAAAGAATGAAGTACTGATACTGATACATGCTACAATATGGATGAACCTTGAAAACATTGTGCCAAGTGAGAGAAGCTAAAAGGTTACATATGATTCCATTTATATGAAATATCCATAATAGGCAAACTGATAGAGACAGAAAGTCAACTGGTGATTCCTTAGAGCTGAGGGAATGGGGGAGTTGGGGAGAGGGAGATATCTAAAGAGTATGGAGTTTCTTCTGAGGCAATGAAAATGTTCTAAAATTGACTGTGGTGACGGTTGCACATATCTGTGACTATACTAAATACCATAGAATTACACTTTTTTTTTTTTTTTTGAGACAGGGTCTGGCTTTGTGGCCCAGGCTGGAGTACAGTAGCATAATCTCAGCTCACTGCAAACTCCGCCTCCTGGGCTCAAGCGATCCTCCCACCTCAGTCTCCACAATAGCTGGGACTGCAGGCATACACCACCACATTCAGCTAATTTTTGTATTTTTGGTAGAAATGGGGTTTCACCATGTCACCCAGGCTGGTCTTGAACTCCTGGACATATGCGATCTGACTGACTCAGCATCCCAGAGTGCTGGGATCACAGGCTTCAGCCGCACACCCGGCTGAATTACACACTTTAAATGAGTAAATTGTATGGTATGTCAATTATATTTCAATAAAGTTGTTTTTTTGTGTTGTTTTGTTCGGGAAAATTGTTTTTTGTTTGTTTTGGTTTTTGTTTTGAGACAGAGTTTCACTCTTGTCACCCAGGCTGGAGTGGAATGGCGGGATCTCAGCTAACTGCAACCTCCACCTCCCAGGTTCAAGCAATTCTTCTGCCTCAATCCCCTGAGTAGCTGGGATTACAGGAACCCACCACCATGCCCAGCTAATCTTTGTATTTTTAGTAGAGATGGGGTTTCACCATGTTGGCCAGGCTGGTCTGAACTCCTGACCTCAGGTGATCCACCCGCCTCAGACTGCAAAGGTGCTTGGATTACAGGCGTGAGTCGCCGCGCCCAGCCTGTCAATAAAGCTGTTTTAAAAAAGACATAGGAAACCCCGTCGGTCCCTTTCCCCTGGCTGGCAGCGCGGAGGCCGCACGATGCCTGGAGTTACTGTAAAAGACGTGAACCAGCAGGAGTTCGTCAGAGCTCTGGCAGCCTTCCTCAAAAAGTCCGGGAAGCTGAAAGTCCCCGAATGGGTCGACACCGTCAAGCTAGCCAAGCACAAAGAGCTTGCTCCCTACGATGAGAACTGGTTCTACACACGAGCTGCTTCCACAGCACGGCACCTGTACCTCCGGGGTGGCGCTGGGGTTGGCTCCATGACCAAGATCTATGGGGGACGTCAGAGAAACGGCGTCATGCCCAGCCACTTCAGCCGAGGCTCCAAGAGTGTGGCTCGTCGGGTCCTCCAAGCCCTGGAGGGGCTGAAAATGGTGGAAACGGACCAAGATGGGGGCCGCAAACTGACACCTCAGGGACAGAGAGATCTGGACAGAATCGCCGGACAGGTGGCAGCTGCCAACAAGAAGCATTAGAACAAACCATGCTGGGTTAATAAATTGCCTCATTCGTAAAAAAAAAAAAAAAAAAAAAAAAAAAAAAAAGACATAGGATTTGGTAATATCAGCTAAGAGCTGAATGCAAACTCTATGACCCAGCAATCCTAGTCCTAGGTTTTTATCCAGCAAAAAAATTGTACACATGTTCATCCAAAGACATGTACAAGAATGTTCATGGTAGTAAAATTTAAAATAACTCTGGCCTGGGTGCGGTGGCTCAAGCCTGTAATCCCAGCACTTTGGGAGGCGAAGGTGGGCGGATCACCTGGGGTCGGGAGTTTGAGCCCAGCCTGACCACCATGGAGAAATCCCATCTCTACTAAAAATACAAAAAATTAGCCAGGCGCGGTGGCAGGTGCCTGTGATCCCACCTACTCGGGAGGCTAAGGTAGGAGAATTGTTTGAACCCAGGAGGTGGAGGTTGCAATGAGCCGAGATCACGCCATTGCACTCCAGCCTGGGCAACAAGAGCAAAACTCCCATCTCAAAAAAAAAAAAAAAAAGAAAAACAAAACAAAAAAGCTCCGGCTAGGTGTGGTGGCTGATGCCTGTAATCCTACCACTTAGGGAGGCCAAGGCACGCGGATTGCCTGAGCTCAGGAGTTCAGGACCAGCCTGGGCAACACAGTGAAACCTTGTCTCTACTAAAAAATACAAAAGAAATTAACCGGGCGTGGTGGCATACACCTGTAGTCCTAGCTACACGGGAGGCTGAGGTCAGAGAATTGCCTGAACCCAGGAGGCAAAAGTTTCAGTAAGCCAAGATCGCACTATTGCACTCCAGCCTGGGCGACAGAGCAAGACTCCATCTCTAAAAAATAAAATAAAATAAGATAAAATAAAATAGCTCCTAAGTGGAAACCCACATGCCCATTAACAGTAGAATGGATAAATTATGGTGTATTCAAACAATAAAATGCTGGCCAGGTGTGGTGGCTCATATCTGTAATCCCAGCACTCTGGGTGGCAGAGGTGGGAGGATCACTTGAGCCCAGGAGTTTGAGACCAAGCTGGGCAACATGGTGAAACCCCGTCTCTACAAAAAATACAAAAATTAGCGTGGTGTGGTGGCATGCACCTGTGGTCCTAGCTACTAGGGAGGCTGAGGCAGAAAGATTACTTGAGCGTGAGAGGTTAAGGCTGCAGTGACCTGTGATTGCAACACTGCACTCCAGCCTGGGTGACAGAGCAAGACTCTGTCTCAAAAAAATAAAAAATAAATAATGAGATGCTACCCAGCAATGAAAATGAACATGCTACAACTACATGCAACAATGTAGATGAATCTATAAGTTTAACTCCTGGTGAGACTAATCTATGGAGTTAGAAGTCAAAATACTGTTTACCCTTGGAGTCTGTGGGTAATGACTAGAAGGGGCTTCTTTGGGGCTGAATGTTCTATTTCTTGATTTCAGTGTTAGACATGTGTGTTGGCTTTGTAGAAATTCATCAGGCTTTATACTTATGATTTCTGTACTTTTATGTCTTTATATTATACTCTAATAAAAAGCTTTACAATTTCAGAATATTTTTGAAAACAGATTTTTTTTCTCCCCCACCCCCACCTTTGTGTGTGTGTATGTGGTCACTTGATACTCCTCCATTTTTTTAAATTGTGTAATGATTACTCTATTTCTTCTATTTTTCAATATTTTCAATATTTTTTTTCCTGAAGAGCAAGCCATGGCTTGCCCATAGTAAGCCCCCTACTTTCTTTTTTCTTTTTTCTTTTCTTTTTTTTTTTTTTGAGATGGAGTCTCACTCTGTCATCCAGGCTGGAGTGCAGTGGTGCGATCTTGGCTCACTGCAACCTCTGCTTCCCGGGCTCAAGTGATCCTCCCATCTCAGCCTCACATGGAGCTGGGGCTACAGGCATGATGCACCACCACGATTGGCTAATTTTTGTATTTTTCTGTAGAGATGAGGTTTCACCCTGTTGCCCTGGCTGGTCTCTTAATTCCTGGACTCATGCAATTCACCTACCTCCACCTCCCAAAGTGCTGGGTTCACAGGCATGAGCCACTGTGCCTCGCCATAGTATGTCTTTATGCAAAGCAGAACTGACCCCCTTCTCAAGGCATTTTATTTCCATATGTCTGAAAATTGTTACAATGAATGGATTCTGTAATAACAAGGCATTTTACTGCCATCTACTGGTAAATTATCATAATAAATTTACAAATTACAATATCATGTGAATGGTGTCCACTTAAAAGTGATATCCTTCAAGACTAGTGAACAATACAGTCAGGATGGCTAATGGTAACCCCAGGAAACCAAGAGGCAAGATGTCTGCTTTTGCCTTCTTTGTACAGATGTGCAGAGAAGAACATAAGAAAAACCCAGAGGTCCCTGTCAATTTTGCAGAATTTTCCAAAAAGTGCTCTAAGAGGTGGAAGACAATGTCTGGGAAAGAGAAGTCTAGGCCGGGCACAGCAGCTTATGCCTGTAATCTCAGCACTTTGGGAGGGTGAGGCGGGTGGATCACCTGAGGTAAGGAGTTTGAGACCAGCCTGGCCAACATGGTGAAACCCCGTCTCTACTAAAAATACAAAAAATTAGCTGGACATGTTGGTGGGTGCCTGTAATCCCAGCTGCTGGGGAGGCTGAGGCAGGAGAATGGCTTGAACCCAAAAGGCAGAGGTTGCAGTGAGCTGAGATCGTGCCACTGCACTTCAGCCTGGGCAACAAGAGCAAAACTCCATCTCAGAAAAAAAAAAGAAGAGAGAGAAGTCTAAATTCGATTAAATGGCAAAGGCAGATAAAGTGCACGATGATACAGAAAGGAAGGATTATGGACCAGCTAAGGGAGGCAAGAAGAACGATCCTAATGCCCCCAAAAGGCCACTGTCTGGATTCTTCCTGTTCTGTTCAGAATTCCACCCCAAGATGAAATCCACAAACCCCGGCATCTCTATTGGAGATGTGGCAAAAAAGCTGGGTGAGATGTGGAAGAACTTAAATGACAGTGAAAAGCAGCCTTATGTCACTAAGGTGGCAAAACTGATGAAGTATGAGAAGGATGTTGCTGACTATAAGTCGAAAGGAAAGTTGGATGGCGCAAAAGGTCCTGCTAAAGTTGCCTGGGAAAAGATGGAAGAGGAAGATGAAGAAGAGGAGGAGGAAGAGGAGAAGGTAGATGAATAAATAAACTGTCAAAAAAAAGTGATATCCTTCTTCAGGGCAAAATTCATCCAACTAAATGTGTTAAGTCTGTGATTTGGCACTGTTGTGACGAACCCTGCAGACAGTAAAATGTAGACACTTTCTAGGTGGTTTTGTTCTTTCTTTTTTTCCCCTGTTTTGTTACTGTTTTTCTTAAACACATCATTGAAGTATTCACTGTCAGTCTTATCACTGCAAAGCTTAAGCCTATTTAGACATACATGAAAGTAGAAGTCCAATAAATACAAATCAAATTATCAAAGAACAATTGATTTTCTTCACTCTAGTCCAAATCTAGAACAATCCTGGATGTTTTAGGACTGTTTTTCTTGCTCAAAACATTTTATGAAATAGCCTGATCACCTCTTCAGAAGCCTCTCTCAATCTATTGCTTGTTGAGACTATCATATGCACTAAGGTTTCTCCTAAACATTTCTAGGTATAAATTCATTAATATGCTTGACAACCTTATGGGGTAGGAGCCCTTATTCTCTGCATCCCATAGGTGAGGCAACTGAAGCACAAAGAAGTTACATTTCAAGTGATGCTATTACAAACATAGCTTCCTTGGGGAGCTTACAGTCTACTGGGGACACAAAACGAAACAAAGCCATGTAAAGATTTTTCAACAATATAAAGGAGAAAATACTTTGGACCCTGTTGGACAAGTCATTTATCTCCTCCCGGTTGCAGCTTCTTTATCTGTATAACATAGAAGTTGGATTTGCCCAAGATCACACAGCTAATAAATGGCAGAGCTAGAATCTGAACTTGAGTGTTTCAGCTTCAGAGCCCAATATTGTAATCATTATGCTATACTATCTGCTAGTTCATGGCCTGTTTTTGTTCCTTTGCTGCCTGCCTGCAGGCAACAAGTATTTGTGTTGCCTAGGCTCCTACTATTTTTACCTACAGGATCCGCAGGTGCCCAATGGGCCCCTGTCTTCTCAGCATCTTGCATTCTTGCAGATCCCAGGAATACCCATGACCCTTGGCTTAAGGACATGGACATCAAGGTGAAAAAATTAGGATAGTGGCTCTGGAATCTTTTGTGTATGTGTGTATGGTAAAATATATATAACATAAAATTTGCCATTTTAACCATTTTTAAGCCTATAATTTGGTGGCATTAAGTATATTCACATGCAACCATCACCACCATCTACCTCCAGAACTTTTTTGTTTTCCCCTACTGAAACTTCATGCCCATTGAACACAAACTTCCCATTCCCTCTCCCTCTAGCCCTTGGCAACCACTCTACTTTCTGTCTTTACGAATTTGGCTACTTTAGGAACCTCATATAGGAGAAATCATACAATATTTGTCCTTTTGTGACTGACTTATTTCACTTAGCATAATGTCTTCAAGGTTCATCCATGTTGTACGTTGTGTCAGAATTTCCTTCCTTTATGAAGGTTGAGCGATGTTCCATTGTATGTATAGACCACATTTTGCTTATCTATTTAACTGTCCATAGATATGTGGGTTGCTTCTACATGTTGGTTATTGTGAACAATGATGCTTTGAACAGGGGTGCACAAATATCTCTTTGAAACTCTGCTTTCACTTCTTTTTTATTTTTTAAATTTTATTTTGAAACAGAGGTTTGCTCCATCACCCAGGCTGGAATGCAGGAATGGAAACATGGCTCACTGCAGCCTCAACCTCCAGGGCTCAACTGATCCTCCCGCCTCAGCCTCCTGGGTAGCTGGGACCACAGGTATGTGCTGCCACACCTGGCTTGTTTATTTATTTTTAAACTTTGAGACAGGGTCTCATCTGTCACCCAGGCTGGAGTACAGTGGTACTAATGTGATTTCACTTATTTTGGATAAGTATCCAGAAGTGGAATTACTGGCTCATAGGGTAATCCTTATTTTTTCCTTGAGACTGGGTCTTGCTATGTTGCCCAGGTTCGACTCAAACTCCTGGGTTTAAGTGATCCTCCCGCCCTAGCCTCCCAAGTAGCTGGGATTATGGGGGCGCCTATGTTTAACTTTTTGAGGAAATGCCAAACTGTTTTCCACCATGGCTGCATCAATTTACATTCCTATCTGGGTGTGGTGGCTCACGCCTGTAATCTCAGCATTTTGGGAGGCCAAGGCAGGTGGAACACTTGAGCCTAGGAGTTGGAAACTAGCCTGGGCAACAGCGTGAAACCTAGTCTCTACAAAAAATGCAAAGATTAGCTGGGCATGATGGCGCATGCCTGTAATCCCAGCTACTCTAGAGGCTGGGGTATGAGAATTGCTTGAACCCAGGAGGCAGAGGTTGTAGTGATCTGAGATTGTACCACTGCACTCCAGCCTGGATGACAGAGCAAGACTCTGTCTCAAAGAAAAACAAAAAACAAAAACAAAATACATTCCCACCAGCAATGCATAAAAGTCCTAATTTCTCCACATCCTTGCCAAAACTTGTTATTTTTTGCCTTTTAAAAAAATAACAGCGGCTGGGCGCCGTGGCTCATGCCTGTAATCCTAACACATTGGGAGGCCGAGGCAGGCAGATTGCCTGAGCTCAGGAGAGTTTGAGACCAGCCTGGGCAACATGGCGAAACTCTGTCTCTACGAAAAATACAAAAATTAGCTGGCCATGGTGGTGCGCGCCTGTAATTCCAGCTACTTCAGGGGCTGAGGCATAAGAATTGCTTGAACCTGGGAGGCGGAGGTTGCAGTGAGCTGAGATCACACCACTGCACTCCAGGCTGGGCGACAGAGATTCTGTCTCAATAAATAAATAAATAAATAAATAAATAAATAAATAAATAAATAAAATGGGTATGAAGTGGTATCTCATTATGGTTTTGATTTGCATTTCTTTAATGACTACAGAGATTGAACATCTTTTTGCGTGCTTATTAGTCATTTGTATATCTTCTTTGAAGAAATGTCTATTCAAGTCCTTTGCCTTTTTTTTTTTGAGACAGGGTCTTACTCTGTCACCCAGGCTGGAGAGCAGTGATATGATCTTGGCTCACTGTAGCCTCCAATTCCCAGGCTCAAGTGATCCTTCCACCTCACCTCAATCTCATGAATAGTTGGGATTACGGGCACACATGACCATGGCCAGCTAAATTTTTAATTTTTTGTAGAGATGAAGTCTTACTGTGTTGCCTAGGCTGGTCTTGAACTCCTGGACTCAAGCAATCCTCCTGCCTTGGCCTCTCAAAGTGCTGGAATTACAGGCGTGAGCCGTAGCACTCAGTCTTATTGCAGAGTTTCTGGAATCTTCCAGAGCTTTCTTACCTCTAGAAGTCTTTGTGGGTTTGGAAGTATGTCAATGAGGTCTTCTCAGCCTCTGGGCTGGCTGTTGTCAAGACCTCTGTATCTACAGGAGGAAGTAGCCAGAGCTTTTCATTCAATCTTTCAGGTAAATTAATCAAGTCATTCATTCATTGTATCTTTATCCAAAAAATCATTCTTTGGCTATGTCAGATTTCCAGGCTAACACAAAAGTACAAACTGTTTGGTTCTGTTTCTATGGAGATCAAGAACTGTCAAAGTTAATCTACGGTGCTAGAAGTCAGAATAATGGTTACATTTGGGGGAGCAGGTATTTATTGGAAGGGAACATATAAAAGAGAACAAATGAGAACTTTCTGGGTTGATAGATCTTGATCTAGATGTTGGTAACACAGGAATGTAGGCAAAAAAATTATTAGATATACACGTAATATTTTTTCATTTTATTGTGTATAAATTTCAGTTTTTAAAAGTTAAAATAAAAAGCTTCAGAAAAGTTTTTTTTTCCCAGGATATTTTAAATTTCTTTGGTGTTAATTTCATAGGCTCAAAGGTCTAAGGTGCCCCCCTGTTGCGGTTGCCTGTGGTTCTCTTTGCTCCTCTCTGCCCTCTTGGGCCCAGTACCTAGCATTGTGCTTAGGATTCACAAACGCAGCAAATACTTATTGAGCACCTACTCTGTGCCAGGCGCTGTGCTATGTGCTGAGGAAACAGTGTTAAACAAGATGGATAAGGTTTTCTTCCTTATTGTGTCCATAGTCTAGTGGCAAAGACAGGTAATAATGACTTAGTATATTCTATTGAGGACAAGCACATTGTGCTAAGAAAACCTGTCTGGGAATGGGTCAGGTAAAGTATCCTTGGAGTAGCCCTGTTTGAATTGGGATCTGAAGGCTGAGAGTTATCTAAGTGGGGAGAGCATTGCAGGCGGGTGATCAGCATGTACAAGGGTTCTCAGAAGGGAGGGAGAACAATGTGTAAGAAATATCACTGTAGTTGCAACCCAGAGAAAGGGGAAGAGGGCCCTGAGATAAATCTAGAGATGTGAGGAGGCCAACATTTATTTGACTTTTATCTTAAGAGCAATGTAGAGCCATCAGATTTTTTTTTTTTTTTTTTTTTTTTTTTTTTTTTTGAGACAGAGTCTCACTCTATTTATTGCCCAGGCTGGAGTGCAGTGGTATGATCTCAGCTTACTGCAGCCTCAACCTCCCAGGCTCAAGCAATCCTCCCATCTCAACCTCCCGTGTGACTCGGGTCACAGGCGTGCAGCACCATGCCCGCTATGTTTTTGTCTTGTTTTCTTGAGACACGGTCTCCCTTTGCCACCCAGGCAGGAGTGCACTGGTGTTATCTCGGCTCACTGAAGCCTCTACCTCCCAGCCCATGTGATTCTTGCCTCATGCCTCAGCCTCCCAAGTAGCTGGGACTACAGGTGTGCACCATCATGCCCAGCTAATTTTTGTATTTTTAGTAGAGATGGGGTTTCGCCATGTTGCTAGGCTAGTCTCGAACTTCCGAGCTGAGGTGATCCGCCCACCTTGACCTCCCAAAGTGCTGGGATTACAGGTGTGAGCCACTGAGCCCAGCCATTTTTGTATTTTTTGTTGAGACAGGGTTTGCCATGTTGCTCAGGGTAGTCTCGAACTCCGGGCTCAAGCGATCCACCTGCCTCAGCCTCCCAAAGTGTTGGGATTATAGGCACGAGCCACTGTACCTGGCCATCATCAGATACTTTTAAGTAGGGTAGTGACATGATCAGATTTCTGATCATTAGAAACATTACTCTGACAGCAGGGTGGAGAATAGATTAGAGGGCGGTCAGGGTAATGCGAAAAGATGGTGGGTATCCCAGTTCAAGCACACTGTGTGTACTCAGTAAATATAGATGGAATGAAAGGGTTCCTGACTCCCTTTCTTCTATGGGATCAGTAGGACTGATCTGTTTAATTAGTTTACATCTACCTGCTCATCCTCCATCTCCTGTGATGCTCAGAACAGACCCCTAACTCCCATTTTACAGATAAAGAAGCTCAAGTTCAGAGAGGCAAGGACAGCTATCAAGAGCAAAAGCCAAAGACAGCTACCATACCATCCAGCAATCCGACTCTTAGGTATACACCAGAAAAAAGGAAATCAGTGTATGGAAAAGATCTGCACTCGCATGTTTACTGCAGCCCTATTCACAATAGCCAAGATTTGGAAGCAGCCTAAGTGTCCATCAACAGATGAATGGATAAATAAAATGTGCATATACACAATGGAATACTATTCTGCCATTAAAAAAGTGAGATCCTGTCATTTGCAACAATATGGATGGAACTGGAGGTCATTATGTTACATGAAAGAAGCCAGGTACAGAAACACAAACTTCACATATTCTCACTTATTTGTGGAAGCAACAAATTTTTTATTTTATTTTTTTTGGGGACGGAGTCTCACTCAGCTGCCCAGGTTAGAGTGCAGTGGTGCGATCTCAGCTCACCGCAACCACCATCTCCCAGGTTCAAGAGATTCTCCCATCTCAGCCTCCTGAGTAGCTGGGATTACAGGCACTCGCCATCATGCCCAGCTAGTTTTTGTATTTTAGTAGAGACAGGGTTTCACCATGTTGGCCAGGCTGGTCTTGAACTCCTGACCTCAGGTGATCCACCCGTCTTGGCCTCCCATAGTGCTAGGATACAGGTGTGAGCCACCGCACCCAGCCAGGAGCGAAAAATTAAAACAATTGAACTCATGGAGATAGAGAATAAAAGGAGGGTTACCAGAGGCTGGTAAGGTTAGTGGGGAGGTGGGTGAGAAGCGGGAATGACAAAAGAATAGTTACAAAGAATGTATAAGACCTAGTATTTGCTAGCACAAGAAGGTGACTATAGTACAAAACAATTGGCCAGGCGCGGTGGCTCACGCCTATAATCCCAGCACTTTGAGGGGCTGAAGCAGGCAGATCATGAGGTCAGGAGTTCGAGACCAGCCTGGCCAATATGGTGAAACCCCATCTCTACTTAAAAAATATACAAAAATTAGCTGGGTGTGGCGGCAGGCGCCTGTAGTTCCAGCTACTCAGGAGCCTGAGGCAGGAGAATCCCTTGAAACAGGGAGGCGGAGGTTACAGTGAGCCGAGATCGCGCCACTGCACTTCAGCCTGGGCGACATAGTGAGACTCTGTCTAAAAAAAAAAAAAAAAAAAAAAAACACAAAAACCACACACACACAATTTAGCTGTACATTTTAAAATAACTAGAGTGTAATTGGGTTGTTTGTAACACAAAGGATAAATGCTTGAGGTGCTAGATACCCCATTTACCATGATGTGATTATTACATGATGTATGCCTGTATCAAAATCTCATGTACCCCATAAATATATTCACCTACTACGTACTTACAAAAATTTAAAAAATACATCAGTGTAGTGTGGGAAAAAAGAAAACAAAAACAAAAATTTTTTTTTTTTTTTGAGACGCAGTCTCGCTCTGTCACCCAGGCTGGAGTGCAGTGGCTGGATCTCAGCTCACTGCAAGCTCCGCCTCCCGGGTTTACGCCATTCTCCTGCCTCAGCCTCCCGAGTAGCTGGGACTACAGGCGCCCGCCACCTCGCCCGGCTAGTTTTTTGTATTTGTTAGTAGAGACGGGGTTTCACCGTGTTAGCCAGGATGGTCCCGATCTCCTGACCTCGTGATCCGCCCGTCTCGGCCTCCCAAAGTGCTGGGATTACAGGCTTGAGCCACCGCGCCCGGCCCAAAAGATTTAAAAAAAAGAGTGAAAGCCAGATATGAATCCAGGCCTGTATGACAGACGTCAAGGCCAGTGCTGAGGAGGCCTTTCTACATTTGGGAAGTGGGGAGGGGCCACACTCGTTCGATCAATAATTCTATTTCCTGAGCATTTTAGCTTGCTAGGGAGGTAATGATGGGAAAAAGAAGAGAGGGATTTAGAGGCAAATAATAGTGAAAGCTTTTGTCTATATCCCATTAAGCTTATTATTAGACACTATGTGTCAGGCACGGTGACAAGTGCCTTCCATGCCTACCTCCATTTCCTCCTCACAAGAACTATGCTTTTCCCCATATTTCAGATGGGTAAACTGAGGTTTGGAGTTGCCATTTCCAAGGATACTCAGTGCGCTCGCAAAAGGCTGTTCGGTGTGTGTTTCCCCAGCGGGACTCACTGGCGAGAGAATAGCACTGGGAAGCCGACAGAGACCCACGAGATCCCAGCACTAAGCACACAGCACCCAAGCGAGCTGGCGCGCACTCCACCTCGCGCTCCCGGGGACGTCTGGTCACGTGGGCAATGCCCCGCCCCTCGAGTCCGCCCCGCCCCCTCTGGCGCTCCCTCCCTCTTTCCCTCCCTCCCCCTCCCTCCCCGGCCCGGTCCGGCCCATCCCCCTCCCCGCCGGCTCCGTGAGGCCCTGCCGGGTCGGGCTGCGGGCGGCCGGGCGCGGGTGGCCGGACAGACGGGCGCACGCGAGGACTGACGGACGGACGCACGGAGGGCGGCGGGCACGCACGGCCGGGGCCGGCGCTCCAAGGCCCGCCCGGGAGGGCTGGGGCCGCGCTCAGGTGAGACGACGGCGGCGCGGGCCCGTAAGGGGTGGGCCCGCCGGGTGTCCGCGGTCCTTGTCGGGCTGGCTTCGCGGGGAGGAGGCGCCGCCCGGGCCCGGCGCGGGAAAATGGCGCCGGGCGACCGAGTGGCACGGTCTGAGTGCGGGCCTGGCCCGGAGCCGCCCCGCCCGCCGCGCTGTGTCCCCGTCGCCATGTTGGGGAGCGGGCCCCAGGCCTGCGGGCGGGGGCGCTGGAGGGAGCGGCGGCCCGGCCGGGTGGGGAGGGTGCTGGGCGCTGGGGCCGGCGCACTGAGGGAGTGCAGGGCTGGCCGGGGTCTGCACGGGGTGGCGCTCCAGGCCCGGGGAACAGGCGGGAGCCAGTAGTGGGGTCGTGGTCAGGGTCGTAGAGAAGGAACACTGGATCCGAAAGGAACCAGGATTGGGGTCCATGGGCTGAGAGGATGGCAGGACGTGGAACTGGGTTAGGCCTTAGGCGGGATTAGAGCCCTAGTGCAGGTAGAACCTGGTGATTGGGGTGAAGGCATGGGGGCCAAGCTTAGGCTGTCAGGGCTGGAGCAGTTCTTTGCGGGGAGGGAAGGAGGTGATTGATGAGGAATGAGGGCCCTTTGGGTACAGACGCTGGTATCAGATTGGGGCAGTCCTTGGGGTACTGGGGCTGATTTGCAAAGCTGTATAACTCCCAAGGCTCTGAAGACTTACGTTCCAAGCATCCTCCACCCCCTATTGGGGGAAGCAACAGGAAAAAGGAGGTGTTTGATGAGAGAAAAGGGGGACAAAAGGGGACTGAGGTTTGGGTGCAGGAGCTGACCGGCAAAAGAGGCACAGAGAGTGGAACTGGTTGGCAAGAAAGGAAAGAACCTTTATCAACTTAGGGAATTGTGTGTGTCTTTAAAAGGAGGGACCCGGCTGTTTGGGGGCGGTCACCCAAGGTGTCTTCCCTGGAAGGGGACAGCCCACAGCTTAAGAGCAGGGTCACCTGGAGAGGTCATCCGAAAGGCGTTATTGAAGCCAGTAAAATGGTGAAGAAGAGTGAATGTATAAAAACTACAAAGGCCTGAGAGATCAAGTAAGGATTTCAAATCAGGTAGTGATTTTAGCTGAAACAGAAAGGTAAAGTTGACTTTTCAAGATCTTACAAGTTAGTAGCAGAGGGTCTACTGGAAATGGTCAGCTGCCTGCTCACTAAACACATTGCCTTAAATGAGTTTGCTAGCTGGGAGAAAGGTGTTAAGAAATGAACCATAACATTCTTGTGATGAAACTAAAAGCAAACAAACAAAAACAATAAGAAGTGAAGCGTAACAGTATATACCAGATAACTATTAAATTTGTTTTGTTCCTTTAATGACTTTGGCAATACAAAGGCTGAAGGGAATACAAAAGAGGGTAGGCAGCCAGTTATTTGGTATTTCCTGGCTCATCTCTAATTGTGCAAAGAAGTTGTCTTTGAGACCTTCTAACTTTGTAGAGTTTTAAGAGATGCTCCGGCCAGCCATAGTGGCTCATGCCTGTAATTCCAGCACTTTGGGAGGCCAAGGCGGGAGGATTGCTTGAGCCCAGGAGCTGGCAGACCCCATCTCTACAAAAAAATAAAAAAAATTAGCCACCTGATGTGGCTTGCACTTTTAGTCCCAGCCACTCAGGAGGCTGAGGTGGAAGGATCGCTTGAGCCTGGGAGGCCAAGGCTGCAATGAGCCGTGCTGTGATCGTTCCATGATATTCCAGCCTGGATTACAGAGTAAGACACTGTCTTAAAAAAAAAAAAAGAAAAAAGGAATGCTGCTTCTCTTCTAGGTGTTTACCACAAAGGGACACAAAATCCTAAAAAAGAAAAGTGAAAAATTGTAAAGACCCAGAGTCTCTATTTTGTTAATTGAAGTTGGATCATGTTAGAGAAGAATTCAAAGTTCGCATGGGCTATGGGAGAGTTCTGAAGGAAATATGCAAACTAGTCATGGAAAATAGGTCCAGGGCCCCATATAATCAAAGAGAATTAATGAACAGAAAGGTTATGAGGGCAAATATAAAATAAGATTGTCAATACCATATGTATATACCGCAACACAATTCATTTGTTCTGGGTTTTTCTTTTCTTTTTTTTTTTAATTTGTGGAGATGGGATTTCAACATGTTGCCCAGGCTGGTCTTGAGCTCCTGAGCTCAAGTGATCTGCCCACCTCGGCCTCCCAAAATGCTGGGATTACAGGCGTGAGCCACCGTGCCCAGCCTGTTCTGGGTTTTTCTAATGAAGGAAGACCTGACCTTATCTGTGCCATGGACCCCTTTCAGAATAATATTTTTTAGTTGTATAAAATAAAGTACATTGAATTATAAGGAACACCAATTATATGGAAATATAGTTTCCAAAATATACAAATCTAATATTCATTTACTTGTTTATCAGCACATTAAGAAATCAGATTTGGCCGGGCGCGGTGGCTCAAGCCTGTAATCCCAGCACTTTGGGAGGCCGAGACGGGTGGATCACGAGGTCAGAAGATCGAGACCATCCTGGCGAACACGGTGAAACCCCGTCTCTACTAAAAAATACAAAAAACTAGCCGGGCGAGATGGCGGGCGCCTGTAGTCCCAGTTACTTGGGAGGCTGAGGCAGGAGAATGGCGTAAACCCGGGAGGCGGAGCTTGCAGTGAGCTGAGATCTGGCCACTGCACTCCAGCCCGGGCGACAGAGCGAGACTCCGTCTCACAAAAAAAAAAAAAAAAAAAAAAAGATTTAGTGATGGATCCGATAATTACAATTTCAAAGACGTGATGCACATAAAGCCTACTTCAAGATTATATGCAACAACTGTAGTATGATATAAAGATATTTGAGATTTCTGTTGTTACAGAGTCATAGATACTGCTAATACTAGAATGGTATGTTACCTACACTTATATTTGAATAGAATAATAATTTTCAGTTAGAGATTAATAAAAGAGATTTTTTTTTTCCTATTCGAGTTCACAAACCCCACTGACGTCCTATCTATAGACTCCTGTCTGTGAACCCCAGGTTAAGAAACCCTCCTCCTACTACCAAGCATGTCTTCTATTCAGCAAACATTTACTGTGCCTCAAGGCATTTGCTGCATATCAAGCATTATGCTGGGCTCTGTAGATTCAGAGGTCTTTAAGGCAGAGTCACTTCACTTTGGGTATGCAGCCCTATGAGTGAAGTAGACATATGAGCAATCATAGTTCAGGATGGTCGACACCAAAGAAGAGTTATTAAACATTGTAAGGACATAGAGATGGGTGTGTCTCTGCTCAAAGAATCAGGGAAGGTGTTTTGAAGGGGTGACATTTGAGATATGTCCTGAAAGATACAGGAGTTTGCCAGTAATATAGAGAGAAGGGCCTTTCAGGTAAAGACACGTTTTCAGGGAATGTATTAATAACTGAATGTGGCTGGAGCATAGAATGTGTGTGAAAGCATGGCCAGAGATGATACTAGGAAGACCGTGTTAGGAACCTAGTTGTGAAGGACCTTGCTAAGGAGTTTGGACTGAAACCTCAGCTGAAAGAGGCATTCAAGATCTTCGAGAAGGGAAGTATGGGGTGGAGGTTTAATTTCTAGGAGATAAATGGATGTTCTTTGGAAGGAGGGTAGACCAAAGACCAGAGAGGTAATGAGGATCTGAACTAAGGCAGAGGCTGTGGGCATTGATCAGAGTTAGAATTTGCAGGTGTTGACGATTGACATTGTGAGTGGTAAAAGGGAGGAGTTTTTTAGATTTCTGGTTTGGGGTGGTGGCTGTCAAAAAAGGTTTGAAAAAGTGAAAGGAAAATGAGGGGAGAATTCTCTTCGATAATAAGGGTGAAAAGGTTTTTTTGGCAGAATAATAGAGTTACTGTCAAGTGTAGTGTAGTTTTTGGTTAAGGAAATCAGAGGTGTCAGCAGACATAAAAGACAGGCGAAAACGTGCGAAGTATCCTACCTATAGTGTAGAAATAGCACAGCTGTCTATGTCAGGGGTCAACAAACTGTGGTCCATAGGTCAAATCTGGCCCACCATCTGTTTTTGTAAATAACGTTTTATTGGAATACAGCCACACTCATTTATTTATATATTGTCCCTATCTTCTTTTATGGTACCAATAGCAGAGTTGCGTAGTCATGACAGAGATGTGTTGTGTCAGTTCACAAAGCTGGAAATACTCTTTACAATAACACTTGCCAACCCCTGTTCTATATGTCTGAGGGTTGGATGTTCAACCTCTAATTTGCCATCTAATGTCTATATGATGATGGAGAATGAATAAACGTCTTGGTTCTGGCCTTTGGGCTGGATTACCCATGCACTGTGTACCTGCAGCACAACACAGACCCCTGAATATTTATATCAGTCAGTGATGGCAAGGTCTATTGTTCTGGAGTGTACTGTGTGGTAACTGTGGTAGTGCCAGCTTTACACAGATTAGATAATGCTTGGACTTGTTTTGCTGTTTTTCTTACTGGGTTGTCTTTTACAAAATATTTCTTTATGGATTCTGATTATTAATCCTTTGTTGTTGATAGGTATTACAGATGTCATTTCCCAGTTTCTTGCTTATTTTAAATTTTTTTTTTTTTTTGAGATGACGTCTTGCTCTGTCGCCAAGGCTGGAGTGCAGTCATGCCATCTCAGCTCATTGTAACCTCCGTCTTGCAGGTTCAAGTGATTTTCTTGCCTTAGCCTCCCAAGTAGCTGGGACTACAGGCATGTGCCACCACACCTGGCTAATTTTTGTGTTTTTAGTAGAGATGAGGTTTCATCATGTTGGCCAGGCTGGTCTCAGACTCCTGACCTCAAGTGATCCACCTGTCTTGGCCTCCCAAAGTATTGAGATTACAGTTATGAGCCACTGCACCTGGCCTGTTGCTTATTAAAAAAAAATCTGTTTAAGGTGTCATTTGTTAAAAAGTTCTGAATTTTAGTGTCAACTTTATCAATCTTTTCCTTCAAGATTTGCAGTTATTCTTTGTTTTGTTTTGAGGCAGGGTCTCATTCTGTCACCAAGGCTGGTGTTCAGTGGTGCAGCCTCGGCTCACTACAGCCTCAACCTCCTGGGCTCAAGCAGCCCTCCCGCCTCAGCCTCCTGAAGCAGTTGAGATCACAGACATGCACCACTGTGCCCTACTACTTTTTGCATTTTTTGTAGAGGTGGGGTTTCGCCATGTTACCCAGGCTAGTCTCAAACTCCTGAGCTCAAGCAATCCACCCGCTTCAGCCTCCGAAAGTGCTGGGATTACAAGTGTGAGTTACTGTGCCCAGCCTGCAATTATTCTTTATATTCTGGAATCCCTCTGTTGTTTTCAATGGTCAGATCTTTAATGTATCTGGAATGGATTCTTATGTGTAGTGTAAGGTAGGGTCCAGTTTCATTTTTTTTCCCTACGTATAACCAGTGATCCCAGCATCATTTATTGAATGGGGCTTGCTTTCAAATTGTGAGCTTTTTTTGGTGGAGTCTGTCTGAGGTCCTTATTAAGTACTGCTGCTTGCAGATTGTGTGACCTTGGACAAATGAAACCTCATTGCACCTCAGCTTCCTCATCTTTAAGGATAATAGTAATAATAGTAATCTCATAGGGTTTTGTGAGGATTAAATGAGTCAATATACATAACGTGTAAAATAGTGCTTGGCATCTAGAACATGCTCAATAAATACTAGGTGTTCTTTAGCACTACTGTTCATTTCTGATTCCTCAGCACCTGGTACAGAGTAGGGGCTCACTTTGCTTAATTAAATTGTCAAATTAATTTGGTTTTCAGGTCAATCAGAATGGTTGAGAGTTGGGCTAAGTGTTGCAGGAGATGCTTCCAAGAAGCTGCTTAGTTTTAGGGGCTGCCTTAGATTATCTGCTGGGATAGAACTCTTCTCACGCCATCACTTTTGCAGAGAACTTCTGTAGCAGAGGTTGCAAACTGGCAACCTGTGGTTGGATTTGACCTGTATACATATTTTGTTTGGTTTACACAATATTTTTAATGTCTTAAAAATGTACACAGACTTCTGAGTTTCTGACTTAACCTTGAAAAATTGGAAGATCTGTGAACAGCAAGCCCATATTCACTTATAGCAGTAACTAGCTGAAACTTTTAGGTGGGATGTGTTTCCTAGTTCTCCATAGTCTGCACTGCTCTCTTGCTTTGCAGTTTATTTTTTTTATTTTTTATTTTTTTTGAGACGGAATCTGTCTCTGTCGTCCAGTCTGGAGTGCAGTGGCACGATCTCCACTCACTGCAAGCTCCGCCCCCAGGGTTCACGCCATTCTCCTGACTCAGCCTCCTATGTAGCTGGGACTACAGGCGCCCATCACCATGCCTGGCTAATTTTTTGTATTTTTAGTACAGACGGAGTTTCACAGTGTTAGCCAGGATGATCTAGATCTCCTGACCTCGTGATCCGCCTGTCTCGGCCTCCCAAAGTGTTGGGATTATAGGCGTGAGCCACTGCGCCTGGCCTGCTGTTTATTTTTATGGCCCTGTAGACATTTAATTTTCTGATTCTTACTTTACTGAGGTTTTGAATGTTGTCTCCCCCAAACCAATAAATGACATATTGGGATGGGGGAGGATGGCCATAAATTGACAGATGAATTTGTGGGCAAGTAAATACTAAAATCTATTTCTAAGGATGAGCCATACTTGATCATAATGAATAGAATGATAATTGAAATTAAAAGATGAGGTGAAATTCAGCTTAGCTCCTTGAATATTTGGGCATCCACTATGTGTTAGATACTGTATTAGAAAATTACCACATTGGTGATAGAAAATTAGCCGGCCAGCTTTATGAAATACTCTAGAAGAACTCTTTTTACTTGTAATATGGAGCTCTTATCCAAGAGAGTGGTTGGAGGAGAAAGGAAATATAGGTATTATTTTCTCAAATATTTATTGAGCCCTACCATGTATACTGGAAACTGGCTAGAACTCTGCAAGATACCAGGATGAATCTAGCCAAGGTTTGTATGCTGAGGAATGTCTGTAATGTGTTATGGAGCTGGGATACTAGAGAATAGTACCTGCAAGAGGTGGCCTGTGAATGAAACTGCCAAGAATAGTTAGTATCCTAATACTTGGAGATGAGACAGTACTGTATTTTCAGGCTGAGTGAAAGCGTAAGCACAGAGGTGGATATTTAGGAGATGGTAAAGAATCCACTTTGCTTGGAGAACAAGATTGTTTTTTTTTTTTTTTTTTTTTTTTGAGACGGAGTCTCGCTCTGCCGCCCAGGCTGGAGTGCAGTGGCCGGATCTCTGCTCACTGCAAGCTCCGCCTCCCGGGTTCACGCCATTCTCCTGCCTCAGCCTTCCGAGTAGCTGGGACTACAGGCGCCCGCCACCACGCCCGGCTAGTTTTTTGTATTTTTTAGTAGAGACGGGGTTTCACCATGTTAGCCAGGATGGTCTCGATCTCCTGACCTCGTGATCCGCCCGTCTCGGCCTCCCAAAGTGCTGGGATTACAGGCTTGAGCCACCGCGCCCGGCCGAGAACAAGATTGTTATAAGGGTGTTGTTGGACTTAAGGCTGGAAATGGAGATGAACAACAGCAACAATAATAGATAAAACCTAAAATGAATAAATAAAACTTAAAAAAATTAATAGTAGTAGTGGTTTTTTTTCCCCCAGTGTGCTTTGGGTAAGGTTTTTTTTGTTTTGTTTTGTTATATTTTGTTTTTAAATAGAACCAGGGTCTTACTCTGTTGCCCGGGCTGGAGTGCAGTGGTGTGATTATAACTCATTGCAGTCTTTAATTCCTAGACTCAAGTGATCTCCTGCCTTGGTCTCCCAAATTGCTAGGATTATAGGCGCAAGCCATATGCCTGGTCAGTGGCTCACAGTTTTTGCATGGTTACTATTTGCAAGATAATGTGCTAAGCATTTCATAAGTAGCATTTTATTTAATCCTTACAACAACCTGATGAGGTAGGCACTGGTTTTTAATCCCTTTTTACATATAAAATGAGGAAGAGAGCTAACAATTGACACAGAAAATATTTGAGTCCAGGTAGTCTAATTTCAAAGCTTGTCTTCCTAATCTCTGCATACCATACAATCAAATCATGGAAGGCTTTGAATCTCCATTTCTATTCCAAGCTGGGAAGTTTGGACTTGATTGACTAAATAGTGGAAAGTCATCGAATGTTTTTCACCAGTGATCTAATGAAAGCTGTACATTAGGAAAGGAAGCCTGATTGTGAAGTGTAGGATCGGCATGGGGAGAAAGGAGAGGTATGGAGCTAGTTTACTCTCTTACTTTTCATTAGATTGGATGGGTGCTCCTTTAGGACTGAGCTGGTGTCTGTCTCTGCCTTCCCTCTTCCCTCCCTTCGGCTCCAGTGTCTGCCTATTTTGATGTCTGTCATATTCATTTATTTTTTTAAATGTGATCTTTTTCTACCTCACCTTATTCTAAAAAGGACGTAAAGTGGCTGCCTAGGAGCTCAATAAATGTTCTGAATTAATTAGTAAATAACTAGAGTTATATTTAGATGTATACACAAATGAAATACTATGGCTTTGATGGCAGTAGTAATGCAGCCCTAGGGTTGGTCATATGCTTTATTTGATATACAAGCTCAATAAAGCAGAAGGCCAGGACCACACCTTTACCTTATGATGAATTGTGTATTCTTTGTCAGTTACAATATTCATTATCAGTTAATAAATTAACTATATCAGTTAATATTAATGAGCACCAAATTCAGAGGGTATTCATACTTTAAATAGATATTTCGGTTTGTATTTAGCATTAACCAGCTGCAACTCCCCACTCCCATACACAAAGGCAACAAAAGTTCCCATTAATCAGCTCCTTTACTGATATTGAATCTATTGAATATCAGTTCAATAGTACCCATTTATGTACATTTTCTTTTTCTTTTCTTTCTTTCTTTTTTCTTTTTTTTTTTTTTTGTGACGGAGTCTCACACTGTTGCCCAGGCTGGAATGCAGCGATGAGATCTTGGCTCACTGCAACCTTCACCTCCTGGGTTCAAGGGATTCTCCTGTCTCAGCCTTCCAAGTAGCTGGGACTATAGGTGCACACCACCACGCCCAGCTAATTTTTTTGTAGCTTTAGTAGAGACGGGGTTTCACCATATTGGTCAGGCTGGTCTCGAACTCCTGACCTTAGGTGATCTACCTGCCTTGGCCTGTCAAAGTGCTGGGATTACAGGTGTGAGCCACTGCACTGCACCCAGCTGCTTTTTTTTTTTTTTTTTTTTGAGATGGAGTCTTGCTCATTGCCCAGGCTGGAGTGCAGTGGCGCCGTCTCGGCTCACTGCAAGCTCTGCCTCCCGGGTTCACGCCATTCTCCTGTCTCAGCCTCCCGAGTAGCTGGGACTACAGGCGCCCACCACCACGCCCGGCTAATTTTTTGTATTTTTAGCAGAGACGGGGTTTCACTGTGTTAGCCGGGATGGTCTCGATCTCCTGACCTTGTGATCCACCCGCCTCGGCCTCCCAAAGTGCTGGGATTACAGGCGTGAGCCACCGCGCCCGGCATTTTTTTTTTTTTTTTTTTTTTTTTTTAATGAGACAGCGTCTCACTCCCTTGCCCAAGCTAGAGTGCAGTGGTGCAATCTTGGCTTATTACAACCTCTGCCTCCCAGGTTCAAGTGATTCTCCTGCTTCAGCCTCCCAAGTAGCTGGCTCACGCCTGTAATCCCACCACTTTAGGAGGCCAAGGTGGGTGGATCACTTGAGTTCAGGAGTTTGAGACCAGCCTGGCCAACATGGTGAAACCCCATCTCTACTAAAAATACAAAAATTAGCCAGACGTGCTGGCATGTGCGTCTAATCCCAGCTACTTGGGAGGCTGAGGCTTCCATCAGTTCTTGGTGCTCCTTGGCTTGTAGCTGCATCACTCCAATTTCTGCCTCTGTTGTCACATGACATTTTCCCTGTGTGTCTCTGTGTCCAAATTTCCCTTATAAGGACACCAGTAGGTCCCACCCTACTCCAGTAACTTCATCTTAATTGATTACATCTGCAGCAACTCCATTTCCAAAACAGGTCACATTCTGAGGTACTGAGGGTCAGGACTAACATATTTGGCAGGAGTGGGATGGGGGGCTACAATTCAACACATAACAGGTAGTGTTTGAGATAACATAGAAGCATTAAATTAAAATTTTTAAAAATGGAAGGGTAAGATTGCAACAAGTGGGGTTAAGGAGAGAGTAACCAAAAGTACATAGGAAAACGTAAGGAATATTTAGGTAATGAAATAGTCAGAAGTCTGATTTGCTGGTGTGTTGAGGAGTTGTGGAGAAGTGAAGCCAGCGTACTTTCTTGGGGCCCTGGATGGCAGGTCTAAGACATTTGAATGTTGCTGAGTGAGCAGTGTGTAGGAGCGGGATGGCACTGCAGAATTTTGAAATGGTAAATAATTGATTCAAGCTTTGAGTAACTGAGTCAAGTTTTAGAGACATTCTAATATGATCAGGTGATCATGGATAAGTAAACACCCTGTAGAAAAACAGATGGTCAATGACTTAAGACACCCAGCCTCCCCTATTTGCCTATGCCGGTAACTTTTGCCAGCACAGTAAAGAGATCTCTCTTCTGTAAAACAACAAACTTTGAGGATTTTTTTAGCCCTCTCTTCTTGGTGAGTCATCTGTGGGCATTGAGAGATAACATCAGCTTTTCAGGGTCTCCATTCAAAAGCCTCCCCATGGATATTTCAGTGTTAATTAGTCATGTCACACTTCATTTGATTTCAGACCGTTCTTCAAAATTACTTCTTTTCTTTTCTTTTTTTTTTTTTTTTTTGAGACGGAGTCTTGCTCTGTGCCCCAGGCTGGAGTGCAGTGGCGCCATCTCGGCTCACTGCAAGCTCCGCCCCCCTGGGTTCACGCCATTCTCCTGCCTCAGCCTCCCAAGTAGCTGGGACTACAGGCGCCCGCCACCTCGCCCGGCTAATTTTCTTGTATTTTTAGTAGAGACGGGGTTTCACCGTGTTAGCCAGGATGGTCTCGATCTCCTGACCTCGTGATCCGCCCGTCTCGGCCTCCCAAAGTGCTGGGATTACAGGCTTGAGCCACCACGCCCGGCTTCTTTTCCATCCTATTCTTTACCTCTTGGTTTTTCCCTGAACCTTCTTCAGTTTTCTCATAATTTTAAAAAATATTGGAAAGAATTGAAGAAAACTGAGTATTGTTTTAAAATAACAAATAGAATTGAGGAAGACTGTGTATTGTCCAGGCTAACGATGTGCTCTTTTTCTGTGTCTTTTTATTTTTAAATTATTATTATTTAAAAAAAATAGAGTCTTGCTTTGTCACCCAGGCCGGAGTGCAGTGGTATGATCATGGTTCACTGCAACCTCAACCTCTGAGGCTCGCGATCCTTTCACCTTAGTCTCCTGAGTGAACATGTGGGACTACAGGTGTTCACCACCTCACCTGGCTTTTTTTTTTTGGTGGGGGCGGTGAGGTAGAATGGGTCTTCCTATGTTGCCCAGGCCAATCTCAAACTCCTGGGCTTAAGCGATACTTCTGCCTCCCAAAGTGTTGGGATTACAGGCATGAGCCACTTGCTCAGCCTGTCTTTTTAATGGTAGGCTATGTTGGCCTTGTCCAGGATAGGACTGTATTTAAATTTTGAATACTCATTCAAATTGTGGTCAGTAATAGCCCTCAGGTGCTTTTCTTTATTTGTGCCTAGGCATTCTTCCTGATTTTATATTTGCATTGTTTATACTTCCTCTAATAGCATGTGTCCCCATGAAATTTTAAAAATTATGTTTAAGGCTGTGCACTGTGGCTCACACCTATAATCCCAGCACTTTGCAAGGCCAAGACGGGTGGATCACCTGAGGTCAGGAGTTCATGACCAGCCTGACCAACATGGTGAAACCCCATCTCTTCTAAAAATACAAAAATTAGCCTGGTGTGGTGGCACACGCCTGTAATCCCGGCTACTTGGAAGGCTCAGGCAGGAAAATTGCTTGAACCTGGGAGGCAGAGGTTGCGGTGAGCCAAGATCATGCCATAGCACTCCAGCCCATACAGTCTTTACTAGTTTAATTCATATAAAGGTTTTTTTAGTCTTTCATATAGCAATATGTTGACATACTTTTCCACACGTCTTTATATTTATCATTTTTAATGGGTATATAACAACTAAAGTTTAAAATACTCTGGTTATTTGGCATTAGGGTGATTTTCAGTTCGTTTTTATTCCTATTTTACAATTCTTTTTTTTTTTTTTTTTCCACGTGAGATGGAGTCTTACTCTGTCACCGAGGCTGGAGTGTAGTAGCGTGGTCTTAGCTCACTGCAATCCCCGCCTCCCGGGTTCAAGCAATTCTCCTACCGAAGCCTCCTGAGTAGCTAGGATTACCGGCGTGTGCCACCACGCCCGGCTAATATTTTATATTTTTAGTAGAGACGGGGTTTCACCATGTTGGCCAGGATGGTCTCCATCTCCTGACCTCATGGTCTGCCCACCTCGGCCTCCCAAAGTGCTGGGATTACAGGAGTGAACCACCACACCCAGCCCTATTTTACAATTCTAAATTGTGGTGCTGTAATATCTTTTTAGAAATCTTTTTCTTCCAGTTTTTTTCTTAGAATATATTCCCTAAAATGATTTGATTAGGTCTGAGGCTATCACTTTTTAGCCACATTGTCAGATTATTCTTTAGAACAACTACCAGTTTATAGTGCCACCAGCTACTAGTTCAGATTGAATTTCATAAATTTTTTCTTCTAGTATAATAGCAATTCTTCAGTTTTGTGGGCTTTTTTGATGTTTTAAGTGTTTTGTTAAAACTTTCAGGCCGGGCGTGGTGGCTCACGCCTGTATGCCAAGCACTTTGGGAGGCCGAGGCGGGCGGATCATGAGGTCAGGAGATCGAGACCATCCTGGCTAACACGGTGAAACCCCGTCTCTACTTAAAATACAAAAAAAAAATTAGCCGGGTGTGTGGTGGGCGCCTGTAATCCCAGCTGCTTGGGAGGCTGAGGTGGGAGAATGGCGTGAACCCAGGAGGCCAAGCTTGCAGTGAGCTGAGATCGCGCCACTGCATTCCAGCCTGGGCGACAGAGTGAGACTCCATCTCAAAAAAAAAAAAAAACTTTCAAACATACAAAAAGCCCCAGAAATAACAGTAGAGTGAACCACCCTTATACCTACCATCTATATTCAACATGTTGTCATATGCTTAATAACGTTTATTATGTTAAACCTTTTAAAAATAAAGATATGATACTATCCCTTTAATATTTTAGCACGCCATCTCCTTACAAGTAAGGATATTCTACATAAACACAATACCATTATTAACACCTAATAAAACAGTTATTTCTTAATATTATCCAACATTAAATCTTTCTCCAGTTATCTCCGAAATGAGCCTTTTTGTTTGTTTGTTTGTTTGTTTGTTTTTTAAGACAGAGTCTCGCTGTGTTGCCCAGGCTGGAGTGCAGTGGTACAATCTCAGCTTACCGCAACCTCTGCCCCGTGGGTTCAAGCGTTTCTCCTGCCTCAGCCTCCTGAGTAACTGGGATTACAGGTGCCCACCACCATGCCTGGCTAATTTTTATATTTTTAGTAGAGACAGGGTTTCACATGTTGGCCAAGTGGTCTCGAACTCCCGACCTAAAGCCATGCACCCTCCTCGGCCTCCCAATGTGTTGGGATGAGCCACCGTGCCCAGCTTGTTTTTTTTTTTTCTCTGAGACGGTGTTTTGCTCTTGTCTCCCAGGCTGGAGTGCAATGGCGCGATCTCGTCTCACTGCAGCCTCCTCCTCCTGGGTGCAAGCAATTCTCCTGCCTCAACCTCCCTAGTAGCTGGGATTATAGGGTTGCACCACCAAGCCTGGCTAATTTTATATTTTTAATAGAGACCAGGGTTTCACCACATTGGCCAGTCTGGCCTCCAACTCACGACCTCAGGTGATCTACCCACTTTGGCCTCCCAGTGTGCTGGGATTATAGGCATGAGTCACTGTGACTGGCCATAATTTAAAAATTTTTTTTTGTAGAAGTGGGGTCTCTCTGTGTTGCCCAGGCTGATCTCAAACTTGTAGCCTCAAGCAGTCTTCCTGCCTTGGCCTTCCAAAGTGCTGGGATTACAGGCGTGAGCTACCATGCATGGCCTCTTCTAGATTTTATTTCTGTTTTTGTATTATTCATTTGTAATATTATTTTCTCTTTGTTGCAAATTGGGTAGAGATTTCTTTCTTTTTTTTTTTTTTTTTTGAGACGGAGTCTTGCTCTGTCACCCAGGCTGGAGTGCAGTGGCCGGATCTCGGCTCACTGCAAGCTCCGCCTCCCGGGTTCACGCCATTCTCCTGCCTCAGCCTCCCGAGTAGCTGGGACTACAGGCACCCGCCACCTCGCCCGGCTAGTTTTTTGTAATTTTTAGTAGAGACGGGGTTTCACCGTGTTAGCCAGGATGGTCTCGATCTCCTGACCTCGTGATCCGCCCATCTCGGCCTCCCAAAGTGCTCCGATTACAGGCTTGAGCCACCGCGCCCGGCCGAGATTTATTTCTTTTTTTTTTAGCATAAATGAACCAGTTTATCTTGCCAATGAATTTCTTCTTCTGATAAAAAAAATTATATATTCTTTATTGTTTATGGGTAAGCACAATATTCCTTTTTTTTTTTTTTTTTTGAGATGGAGTCTCACTCCATCACCCAGGCTGGAGTGCAGTGGTGCAATCTTGGCTCACTGCAAGCTCCCGCCTCCCGGGTTCATGCCATTCTCCTGCCTCAGCCTCCCAAGTAGCTGGGACTACAGGTGCCTGCCACCACACCTGGCTAATTTTTATATTTTTAATAGGGAACAGGGTTTCACCGCGTTAGCCAGGATAGTCTCGATCCCCTGACCTCGTGATCTGCCCGCCTTGGCCTCCCAAAGTGCTGGGATTACAGGTGTGAGCCACCATGCCCGGCCCAATTTTTTAGTTTTTAAATGATCTCTTTTGAACTTCAAAAAAATGCTGTCCTGGCCGGGCACGGTGGCTCACACCTGTAATCCCAGCACTTTGGGAGGCTGAAGCAGGCAGATCACGAGGTCAGGAGACCATCCTGGCTAATATGGTGAAACCCCGTCCCTACTAAAAATACAAAAAAATTAGCCAGGCGTGGTGGTGGGAGCCTGTAGTCCCAGCTACTTGGGAGGCTGAGGCAGGAGAATGGCATGAACCTGGGAGTCGGAGCTTGCAGTGAGCTGAGATCACACCACTGCACTCGAGCCTGGCAACAGAGCAACACTCTGTCTCAAAAAAAGAAAAAAATGCTATCCTAATTGCACCAAATCATTTGAATGCTCTCTCTCTGTTTGAAAATACTGGTACATCCACGTAATACTGTTCCATCTGGAGGTTTGCTAAGCATAGTCAGTGTATTCATCTGGGTTATGAATAATGATGAAATGGTAGCTGCAAGACCTGAAGGCTGGTCTTAGGGCTTCAGTATTTGATTTAAAAGGTGACAGTTGGCCGGTCGCAGTGGCTCATGGCTATAATCCCAGCACTTTGGGAGGCTGAGGCGGGTGGGTTGCCTGAGGTCGGGAGTTCGAGACCAGCCTGGCCAAATGGTGAGACCCTGTCTCTACTAAAAATACAAAATTAGTTGGGTGCAGTGGCATGTGCCTGTAATCCCAGCTACTCAGGAGGCTGAGGTAGGATAATCGTTTGAACCTAGGAGGTGGAGGTTGCAGTGAGCTGAGATCGCGCCACTACACTCTAGCCTGGGTGACAGAGCAAGACTCTGTCTCAAAAAAAAAAAAAAAAAGCAACAATTACAAGAGCATAAAGCAAAGCAAAACAAAAATCCTGACAGCGTTGTCATTATGAACATATTAAGATAAGGGAGAAGAAACACTGGTTAATTCTGAGAATGATGGCCTAAGGACTTCCCTGACTAGAACCTAGATGGCATGATTTAATTCTTGTCATAGAGAAACTTAACAGAAGCAGAAAGACTTCTTTAAGTTGTCTTTCATCAGTGTCTTATGGCAAGACAACATTCATTATATAACATATGAAATGACTTTCCTACTTCTAAGAGACTTTGGACAAATTGTTCACTTGAGCCTTGATTTTTCTGTTTGTTCCTTGAAGGTATTGGACCAGATTATTGCTAAGCTCTGGTTCTTAACTCTGCTCAGGTTCTCCAGTTATTTTTAGGGAATATTAAAAATTGTTTTGTGGATGTTGTAGAATTTGGTCAGTTTCTCACTGTCATTTGTATATTTAGATCATGGATTAGAAGATTGATGCTCCTAACCTGTGTTGTTTTTTGACTATAGCTTTATTATGATTGAGAGTGTGGTGGTGTTCATAATTAGAACATGGTATATAAAGTAGTTTTCTCTATATTTTATTTTATGTGCCTACTGTGGTATGTAACAAGATGGGAAAAATCTCATTGAGCTTCTGACTTACAGTTTATAATATGTTTATTATATGTGTTGGAATGAGTGGTTTTGGAAATCTCAAGTTTCATGTTTTACTAATTTATCTTTTGTTTCTTGTACTAAGAAGTTAGGATTGAAGTTTAAAAATTAATGTTAATATTCCCTAATCCCTTAAATAGTCTATTATCCCTACCAAGAGCAAACCAGGGTTGTTGTATTGAAATGCCGGTCGCCTTGACAGGCATTTTGTTGATCCCTTCAGAGCACTAAGTTTCTCTGATTTGGCTGGAGGGCTGTACAGATTTTCCCTTGGGAGCCCCAGATCTGAGAATAGGAAGCTAGGAAGCATGAAATAATTGCGTTTTTTTTGTTTTTTCTTTTTGTTTTTTTTGTTTTGTTTTTTAAGATGGAGTCTCCCTCTGTTGCCATGCTGGAGTGCAGTGGCGCGATCTCGGCTTATTGTAACCTCTGCCTCCTGGGTTCAAGAGATTCTCCTGCCTCAGCCTCCCAAGTAGCTGGGACTACAGGCACATGCCACCATGCCCAGCTAATTTTTTTTTTTTGTATTTTTAGTAGAGACGGGGTTTCACCATGTTGGCCAGGCTGGTCTCGATCTCTTGACCTTGTGATCCTCCTGCCTCGGCCTCCCAAAGTGCTGGGATTACAGGTGTGAGCCACCACGCCTGGCCAGCATGAAACAATTTTGTAAGTATCTCATGAAAGGGTTGGCCGGGCGCGGTGGCTCAAGCCTGTAATCCCAGCACTTTGGGAGGCCGAGACGGGCGGATCACGAGGTCAGGAGATCGAGACCATCCTGGCTAACACGGTGAAACCCCGTCTCTACTAAAAATACAAAAACTTAGCCGGGCGTGGCGGCGGGCGCCTGTAGTCCCAGCTACTCGGGAGGCTGAGGCAGGAGAATGGCGTGAACCCGGGAGGCGGAGCTTGCAGTGAGCTGAGATCCGGCCACTGCACTCCAGCCTGGGTGACAGAGCGAGACTCCGTCTCAAAAAAAAAAAAAAAAAGAAAAAAAAAAAAAAAGAAAGGGTATAGGAAGGATGAAATTGGATCTTAATAGTTATGCCTAGGCAAATCGTCTTTAACAGTGGGCATTTAACTGTTTGTTTAGACACTTTAACAATGTCTTATAAGTTATATCCTGAAACATTTAAGGTTATGTGGTTACAAGGCCAACTTAATTTTTTAAGTACTATAAGTGTAATATTCGGATTGAGGCATTCATGAAATAATGTTGTTTCAATTAACTTCAGGAACAGCAAAGTGCCTAGCAGAGTGCTAGTAGGTCGTTGGTAAAGGGTAGTTAGATAAATGCGTCCATCGAAAGTTTTCAAATTACAGTAGATTAGAAATTAAGAGAGACTTCTGTTACATATTGAGAGATCCATATTTGCCATAAAAATAACTCATGTCTGTAAATCTGAAATTGTTTCATAATATAAAGTTTTTAAAATGCATGGAGGAGTCTCATGATGATAAAGAATCAACAATGTTATTATTAGCCAACTGAGAGGGAGAGGTTGTTGCACCTAGACAACAAATCAGAGGTTTGCGTTTGATACAAGCTGAAGAATATGCTTGTATTTATGAAGCAGGTGCCAGAGGAATTCTAGTATTTTTATTTTACAAAGCTACTTTGAACATATTTGAATAGAGATAATCATTTGTAAAATGCATTTTTAAAGAGTGTGTGTGTGTGTATATATATATATTTGTTGTTGTTGTTGTTGTTGTTTTTTTTTTTTTTGAGACGGAGCCTCACTGTGTCTCCCAGGCTGGAGTGCAGTGGCGTGATCTCGGCTCACTGCAAGCTCCGCCTCCCGGGTTCACGCCATTCTCCTGCCTCAGCCTCCCAAGTAGCTGGGACTACAGGCGCCCGCCACCGTGCCCGGCTAATTTTTTGTATTTTTAGTAGAGACGGGATTTCACCATGTTAGCCAGGATAGTCTCGATCTCCTGACCTTGTGATCCACCCGCCTCGGCCTCCCAAAGTGCTGGGATTACAGGCTTGAGCCACCGCGCCCGGCCGTTGTTGTTGTTTTTAAATAGTCCTTGATTTTTCTTAAATCTGGAAGAAACCTGAGATTCTTTTTAGTCCTGGCTCTGGTGTTCTATCCTCTCATTTTTTTTTTTTTTGAGACGGAGTCTCGCTCTGTTGCCCAGGCTGGAGTGCAGTGCTGCGATCTCGGCTCACTGCAAGCTCTGCCTCCCGGGCTCACACCGTTCTCCTGCCTCAGCCTCCTGAGTAGCTGGGACTACAGGCGCCCATCACCACGCCCGGCTAATTTTTTTTTTGTTTTTTTTTCAGTAGAGACGGGGTTTCACTGTGTTAGCCAGGATGGTCTCGATCTCCTGACCTCGTGATCCACCCGCCTCGGCCTCCCAAAGTGCTGGAATTACAGGCGTGAGCCACCGCGCCCGGCCCCATCCTCTCATTTTAACACTCTTAGACCCAGAGAGATTATGTCCTGCCCTAAATCATAAAACAACTTTATGGGACAGCACTCTGCCATGCTCAGCCTAGCCCTCTTTCGATTCTATTACCCTATATTTTGATATCAAAAATAATGCTAGTCTATCTGAACAGGTACACAGTTCATTTTACTAATAGTTGGTACTAATAGTTTGACATGTGTCTACATTGAAAGCATTTAAAAAAGGATATCGAGGTTAAGAAATGGTTGCATGGGGCCGGGCGCGGTGGCTCAAGCCTGTAATCCCAGCACTTTGGGAGGCCGAGGCGGGTGGATCACAAGGTCAGGAGATCGAGACTATCCTGGCTAACATGGTGAAACCCCGTCTCTACTAAAAATACAAAAAACTAGCCGGGCGCGGTAGCGGGCGCCTGTAGTCCCAGCTACTTGGGAGGCTGAGGCGGGAGAATGGCGTGAACCCGGGGGGCGGAGCTTGCAGTGAGCCGAGATCGCGCCACTGCACTCCAGCCTGGGAGACACAGTGAGACTCCGTCTCAAAAAAAAAAAAAAAAAAAAGAAATGGTTGCATGGGCATTAGGCTTTATTTAATTTCCTCATATGGATGGTACAACAGCTTCAACAGTGCACAGTTATAAAGCCAGGACATGTGTTTTCTATTTACTTTTTTGCAGTTCTCACTTGTAATAATTTTTTTTTCAGAGTCTAAGTAGGAAACTAAATGTTTAATTAAAAAGTATAATAATATCAACATATTTACAATTTATAACAGAAAGAGTAGGAAAGGGATATGAAGGACTTCATTTGTAGCTAACTGCATCTGTGACCTAGGGCAAGTCATGTAACCTTGACTCTTTCTGATACCTGCTTACTTAGAATCTTTCAGAGATTCTGCCCAGGACAAATGTATCTATTGTAAAAATGTGTTAATTGATGTGTAACATACAAAGAAAAGCATACAAATTATAAGGTTAATGAATTATAAAATTAACACACTTGTGTAACCACTACCGTGGTATTTCAAAAGTATATTGAGCCTCTTTGATGATTATAAGCTTTCCTTAATAGAAGCCACTGGACTAGAGATTGTAAATAGGTCATCTGTCTTTTACAACTCTTTTTTTTTTTTGAGACAGTCTCGCTCTGTCACCCAGGCTGGAGTGCAGTGGTGCAATCTCAGCTCACTGCAACCTCTGCCTCCCAGGTTCAAGCGATTCTCCTGCCTCAGCCTCCGGAGTAGCTGTGACTACAGGAGTGCGCCACCATGCCTGGCTAATTTTTTTATTTTTAGTAGAGATGGGGTTTCACCATGTTGGTCAGGCTGGTCTCGAACTCCTTACCTCAGGTGATCCACCCACTTCGGCTTCCCAAAGTGCTGGGATTACAGGCATGACCCATAGCACCTGGCCTTTTACAACTTTTTCTAGAGTAAAATTAGCAGAAACAGTGGTAGAGAGAAGGAATTTGGTCAATCACAAAAATTTATTTTGAATAGGTTTATTGGGTTTATATTTAGTCTTTTCTTCTGATGTTTCTCTTCTTCCTCTTGCCCTTTTTCCTTTTTGTCTAGGTCCTGGGAGGAATGGAAAGGGGTCCTACTGACTAACTTTTCTGGGAGTGGTCAGAGGGTTCTTAAGCAGGTCTGTTGATTCTGTAGGATACGTGAAATTCAATTTTAAAAGGCCTAATTTTAACTTAAAGGATTGGATTACAAATAGACTTTACTTTTTAAAAAGGAAGCATTTTGATCCTAATGTCCATAGGGTATTTTACTTTGGCAAGCTGCATTTGGTGTGTGGGTTGAATCAAAACTGACTAAATTACATAAGATCTGCTTAATAAAAAAGCGTTTGAGTCAGTCTTATTAGTTTTGTTGAATACACGTAATATGGCAGAATTCTTTATTGGTTCCATGAAAAGTACCAAGAAAAGATGAAAAGGTGAATTTCTCCGTTGTCCATAATTCTGGAGGCGAATGGAGGCATGGATAAATCCAAAAAGGAAAATAAGCATTTATTTGGCCTTCTCTCTGATGTTTTCAGAATTCATAACATTGCAGGGGGAAATCAAGGCTACCTTACAATCTCAGAGAAGGGCAGGTGTATATAGTTGTTTTCATTCAGCTGCCTCTCTCTCTGTCATCTTGAATTAACTTTTTCTTGATCACACAGATAAAACTCTAGCTCAGTGATTTCCCAAACCTGTCTTCACATTGAAATCACCTGTGGAGCTTGGACAACTGATGCCTTTGTCTCTTTCCCTTCCCCAGCAGATTGTGATTTAATTGCCCTGAGAGTATGGCCTGGACTTTGGAATTTTTAAAAGATCCGAAGATGATCTAAAGTGCAGACAAGGCTGGACGCCATGGCTCACGCCTGTAATCCCAGCACTTTGGGAGGCCAAGGCAGGCCTGAGGTCAGGAGTTCAAGACCAGCCTGACCAACATGGAGAAACCCCGTCTCTACTAAAAATACAAAATTAGCCAGGCATGGTGGTACATGCCTTTACTCCCAGCTACTCGGGAGGCTGAGGCAAGAGAATCGCTTGAACCCGGGAGGCAGAGGTAGCAGTGAGCCAAGATCGTACCATTGCACTCTCGCCTGAGCAACAAGAGTGAAACTCTTAGTCAAAAAAAAAAAAAAAAAAAAAGTGCAGACAACTTTGGGAACCACTGCTAGCTAAAGCAGAACTGGCCACTATGTGATCTGTGACTTTTTTCCCCCCATAAATATTTGGATAAATATTTATAAATAAAGGGAAAAATATTTTGATTTAAGAATCCTGGCTGGGCACAGTTCCAGCACTGTGATTTGATTTAAGAATCCTTAAATCCTTAAATTTGATTTAAGAATCCTGGCTGGGCAGAGTTCCAGGGAAGGTAGGGCAGGAGGATCGTTTGAGGCCAGGAGTCAGAGACCAGCCTGGGCAACATAGCAAGAATAGCAAGGCACTATTTCTTGGTTGTTTTTTTTTTTTTCCTCGATACAGAGTCTGGCTCTGTTGCCAGGCTGGAGTGCAGTGGTGCCATCTTGGCTCACTACAACCTCCGCCTCCTGGGTTCAAGTGATTCTCATGCCTCAGCCTCCAGAGTAGCTGGGACTACAGGCGCCTGACACCACACCCGGCTAATTTTTGTATTTTTAGTGGAGACAGGGTTTCACCATGTTGGCCAAGATGATCTCGAACTCCTGACTTCATGTGCTCTACCCTCCTCGGCCTCCCAAAGTGCTGGGATTACAGACGTGAGCCACCAGGCCCCGCCAGCAAGACACCGTTTCTACAAAAAAATAAAAACTAAAAAAAAAGGCAGGGCACAGTGGCTCACGCCTGTAATCTCAGCACTTTGGGAGGCCAAGGAGGGAGGATCATGAGGTCAGGAGATTGAGATAATCCTGGGTAACACGGTGAAACCCTGTCTCTATTAAAAATACAAAAAATTAGCCAGGCGTGGTGTCAGACACCTGTAGTCCCAGCTACTGGGGGGTCGGGGGTGGTGGTGCTGAGGCAGGAGAATGGTATGAACCAGGAGGCGGAGCTTGCTGTGAGCTGAGATCGCACCACTGCACTCCAACCTGGGCAACAGAGCGAGACTCTGTCTCAAAAAATAAAAAAATAAAAAAGGAAATTGCCAGGCAGTTTATTCAGCAGGATTTCCATGTAGGGTACATTAGTTATTTATTGTTGTGTAACAGATTACCACAAATTTAGCAGTTTAAAACAACATATATTTTTATTATGGCATGAGTGTCCATGGATCAGGAATCGGCATAGCTTAGATGTCTTCTGTTTCAGGGTCTCTCACAGGAGGTAGTCAAGGTGTCAGCCAGGGCTGGTGTCTCATCTTAGCGCTTGGCTGAGGAAGAATCTGTTTCCAAACTAACTTGGTTGGTGACAGAATTCTCTTCCTGAAGGGATGTTGAATTGAGGGGCTTGATTTCTCACTGGCTGATGGCTGAAGGCTGCTCTGAATTCCTTTCCATGTAGCTTCTTCAACATCACAGAGCTGAGAAGGGAATAGCAAGTCTCCTAGGAAGATGGAAGTCACAATTTTTTTATAATCATGGAGTGGCATCTATCACATTTGCCATAGTCTGTTAGTTAGAAGCAAATCATTAGGACAGTCCATACTCAGACAGAAGAGATTATACAAAAGCATGAACACCAGGAGGCTGGAGTAATTGGTGGCCATTTTACAAGTCTGTCTACCACAGACTTCTTTAGAAAAAACAATCCTGTAATTTGTATGGCAGGCACCACAAAAGACCTTGAGTAGTCAAAGCAATCCTGAGCAAAAAGAGCAAAGCTGGAGGCAGTACACTTCTTGACTTGAAAGTATACAAAACTATTGTAACCAAAAACAGCGTGGCACTGGCATAAAAACAGACACATAGAGCAATGAAACACCATAGAGAACCGAGAAATAAATCCACACATTTACAGCCAAGGGATTTTCAACGGAGACACCCAAAACACACATTGATAAAAAGACAGTCTCTTCAATGAATGTGCGGAGAAAACTGGATAGCCACATGGAGAATGAAACTAGACCCCTCTCTCTCACCATATACAAAAATCAACTCAAAATGAGCTAAAGACTTAAATGTAAGACCTGAAACTATGAAACCACTAAAAGAAAACATAGAGGAAACACTTCAGGACATTGGTCTGCGGAAAGATTTTATAGATAAGACCTTAAAAGCACAGGCAACAAAAACAAAAGTTGACAAATAGGATTATATCCAATTAAGAAAGCTTCTGCACAGCAAAGGAAACAGTGGAGATAACCTGCAGAAAGGGAGAAAATATTTGCAGACTATTCATTTGACAAGGGATTAATATCTGGAATAAACAAGGAACTGAAATATTTCAACAGCAGAAAAACAGTCTGATTTTAAAATTGGGTACTTGATCTGAATAGACATTTCTCCAAAGAAAATGTAAAATTGTCAACCAGTATATGAAAATCTGCTTAACGTCACTCATCATCTAGAAATGTAAATCAAAACCATAATGACATACTATTTCACCCCACTTAAAATAGTGGCTATTACCAAAAAGATGGAGAAAAGGGAACTACTATATACTGTTGATGGGAATGTAAATTAGTACAGCCATTGTGGAAAATAGTTATGGCAGTTCCTCAAAAAGCTAAAAAGTCACTGGACCGGGCACAGTGGCTCACACCTGTAATCCCAGCACTTTGGGAGGCCAAGGCAAGTGGATCACAAGGTCGGGAGTTTGAGACTAGCCTGGCCAAGATGATGAAACCCCATCTCTACTAAAAATACAAAATTTTGCTGGGCACAGTGGCGAGCGCCTGTAATCCCAGCTACTCGGGAGGCTGAGGCAGGAGAACCTCTTGAACCTGGGAAGTGGAGGTTGCAGTGAGCCGAGATCACGCCACTGTGCTCTAGCCTGGGGCCTGGGCAACAGAGCAAGACTCTGTCTCAAAAAAAAAGCTAAGAAGAGAACTACCATATGATCCAGCAATCCTGCTAATAGGTATATATTCAAAGGAAAGGAAATCAGTATGTCGAAGAGACATCTGCATTCTCATGTTTATTGCAGCACTGTTCACAACAGCCAAGATAGAGAATCAACCTGTGTCCATCAGTACATGGCTAGATAAAGAAAATGTGGTATATATACACAGTGGAATACTATTCAGCCATAAAAGAATGAAATCTTGTTATTTGTAGCAACAGGCATCAGCCTGGAGGACATTATGTTAAGTGAAATAAGCCAGGCACAGAAAGGTAAATGCCATATGTTCTTATATGTGGAAGCTAAAAAAGTTGATCGCAATAGAAGTAGAGAGTAGAATAGGCCAGGTGTGGTGGCTCACGCCTGTAATCCTAGCACTTTGAGAGGCCAAGGTGGGTGGATCGCTTGAGCCCAGGAATTCGAGGTCAGCCTGGGCAACGTGGCGAAACCCCATCTCTACTAAAAATACGCAAGAAAATTAGCTGGGCGTGGTAGTGCGCGCCTGAAAATCCAGCTACTAGGGAGACTGAGGCACAAGAATCGCTTGAAACCAGGAGGCAGAGGTTGCAGTAAACTGAGATTGTACCACTGCGCTCTATCCTGGGTGACGGAATGAGACTGTCTCAAAAAAAAAAAAAAAAAGGTTATAAGAAGTAGAGAGTATAACAGTGGTTACTAGAGTCTGGGAAGAGTGGGGGAAGGGTAAAAAGGAGAGACTGGTTAATGGGTACAAAATTATAGCTGGATAGGGCTAATAAGTTCTAGTGTTCTCTAGCACTATAGGATGACTATAAATAAAAAGAATTTATTGTATATTTTCTAATAACTGGAAGAGAAGATGTTGAATGTTCCAACACAAATAATAAATGAGGTGATGGATGTGCTAATTACTCTGATTTGATTATTACACATTGTATACATGTATCAAAATATTATACTGTACCCCACATATATGTACAATTATGTGTGATTAAAATAATTTTTTTGAAAAAGAAAGCTGAAATAACATGTTTTATATATTTTATATTTAAAATGTAAATATTTCTCATGATGTTAAGTATTCTCAAAAACAATAGTCTCAATGGGAAGCAATATTTGAGTATATTTAAATTGTTTAACCACCTCTGTTGTTGAACCATCAACAGAATATTTTGATGAACTTTTTTTTTTTTTTTTTTTTTGAGACAGGATCTCACTCTGTTATCCACGCTGGAGTACAGTGGTGCAGTCATGGCTCACTGCAGCCTCAACCTCTCCCAGGTCCAAGCGATCCTCCCACCTCAGCCTGTTGAGTAGCTGAGACCACAGGTGTGCCACCACACCTAGCTTGCTTATTTATTTATTTATGACATGATCTCCCTATGTTGCCCAGGCTGGAGTGTAGTGGCACGATCTTGGCTCACTGCAACCTCCACCTCTCGGGTTCAAATGGTTCTTCTGCCTTAGCCTCCTGAATAGCTGGGACTACAGGGACCTGCCACCATGCCCGGCTAATTTTTGTATTTTTAGTAGTGATGGGGTTTCACCATATTGGTCAGGCTGGTCTCCAAGTCCCAACCTCAGGTGATCTGCTTGCCTCAGCCTCCCAAAGTGCTGGGATTATAGGCGTGAGCAACCACATTCAGCCTAAATTTTACTTTCGTAGAGATGGAATCTCACTGTGTTGTCCAAGCTGTGATGAACTTCTTCAGGTTTTTTTTTTTTTAAACAGAGTTTCTCTCTGTCACCCAGGCTGGAGTGCAGTGGCGCCATCTCGGTTCCTTGCAGCTTCCGCCTCCCGGGTTCAGGCAGTTCTCCTGCCTCAGCCTCCTAGTAGCTGGGATTACAGGTGTGCACCACCACACCCAGCTCATTTTTTGTATTTTTGGTAGAGACGGGGTTTCACAGTGTTGGCCAGGCTGGTCTCTCGAACTTCTGACCTCAAGTGATCCTCCTGCCTCAACCTTCTAAAGTGCTGGGATTACGAGTGTGAGCCACTGCCCCCGTCAGTGATGAACTTCTTTGAATATAAATCTTTGACCACATTTTCAGTTATTTCATTGGGTTAAATTCCTAGATTGTTAAGCTTATGGTTAAGATGTTAAGGGTGATTCTGTTTGCTTATGTTTAAGCAAAATGTAAATGCTAATCTATTTCATTGTACCATTGCCACAATTATTTTATTTTTAAAATCTTCTAATTTGATGAAAAAAGACACATTTCACTTTCTCTTTTTTTCTGGTTTTTTTTTTTTTTTTGAGACGGAGTCTTGCTCTGTCGCCCAGGCTGGAGTGCAGTGGCCGGATCTCAGCTCACTGCAAGCTCCGCCTCCCGGGTTCATGCCATTCTCCTGCCTCAGCCTCCCGAGCAGCTGGGACTACAGGCGCTCGCCACCTCGCCCGGCTAGTTTTTTTGTATTTTTTAGTAGAGACGGGGTTTCACCGTGTTAGCCAGGATGGTCTCGATCTCCTGACCTCGTGATCCGCCCATCTCGGCCTCCCAAAGTGCTGGGATTACAGGCTTGAGCCACCGCGCCCGGCCTTTTTTTTTTTTTTTTTTTTAAGACCAAGTCTTGCTCTGTCACTCAGGCTGGAGTACAGTGTCACAATAGTGGCTCACTGCAACCTCTGCCTCTGGGTTCATGTGATTCTCCTGCCTCAGTCTCCTGAGCAGCTGGGATTATGGGTGCGGGCCACCACACCCCGTTAATTTTTGTATTTTTAGTAGAGATGAGGTTTCACCGTATTACCCAGGCTGGTCTTGAACTCCTGACCTCAAGTGGTGCATTTGCCTCGGCCTTCTAAAGTGCTGGGATTACAGGTGTGAGCCATCATGCCTGGCCTGTTTTTCTTTGATTACTTATGAAGTGTAGCAAGCTTTTTGATCATTGATTATGTTTATTTCTGATTTTATAAATCGCTGGGCATGGTGGCTCACGCTTATAATCCCAGCACTTTTTGGAGGCTGAGGTGAGTGGATCACTTGAGCCCAGGAGTTGGAAACCAGTCTGGGCAACATGATAAAACCCCGTCTCTACAAAAAATACGAAAATTAGCCGAGCATGGTGGTGTGTGCCTGTAGGCCCAGCTACTTGGGAGGCTGAGGTGGGAGGATCACTTGGGCCCAGCTACTCAGGAGGCTGAAGTGGGAGGATCACTTGGGCCTGGTGGGTCAAGGCTGCATTGAGCTGGAAATTGTGCCACTGTCCTTTAGCCTGGGCAGCAGGGTGAGACCCTGACTCAACAAACTGAAACAAACAAAAATATATAATTCTCAACTTGCATTTTGCCTTTCAATTCATGTGCATTTCGACCTGCAAAAATTTTAAAATAATATAATTATATAATTAAACCTGTATTTTGCTTAGTTCTTTCACAGTTCGTGAACTGATATATTTTAGTAGGTAACCAATATATGATCATAGTATTACTTCATTTTTATATTTTCACCAATTTTTTTTTTTTTTTGAGATGGAGCCTTGCTGTGTTGCCAGGCTGGAGTACAGTGGTGCGATCCCGGCTCACTGCAACCTCCAACTCCCTGGTTCAAGCGATTCTTCTGCCTTAGCCTGCCGAGTAGCTGGGATTACAGGCATGCACCACCACGCCCAGCTAATTTTTGTATTTTTAGTAGAGACAGGCTTTCGCCATGTTGGCCAGGATGGTCTCGATCTCCTGACCTCATGATCCGCCCGCCTTGGCCTCCCAAAATGCTGAGATTACAGGCGTGAGCTACTGTGCCCAGGCTAATTTTGTGTTTTTAGTAGAGATGAGGTTTCTCCGTGTTGGCCAGGCTGGTCTTGAACTCCTGAACTCAAGTGATCTGCCTGCCTCGGCCTCCCAAAGTGCTGGGATTATAGGCGTGAGCCACCGCACCCAGCCTATGAATGATTTGTTAATGTGTTGTTGAATTTGATTTGCAGTATTTTGTTGAGTATTTTTGCATCGGTGTTTATCATCTTTTTTTGATGTTTCTTTTTGGTATCAGGGTAATATTGGCCTTGTAGAATGAGTTTGGAACTATTCTCTTCATTATTTTTTGGAATAGGTTGAGTAGGATTGGTATTAGTTCTTCCTTAAATGTTTGGTAGAATTCAGCAGTGAAGCCATTGGATCCCAGGCTTCTTTTTTTTTTTTTTTTTTGAGACGGAGTCTCGCTCTGTCGCCCAGGCTGGAGTGCAGTGGCCGGATCTCAGCTCACTGCAAGCTCCGCCTCCCAGGTCTACGCCATTCTCCTGCCTCAGCCTCCCCAGTAGCTGGGACTACAGGCGCCCGCCACCTCGCCCGGCTAGTTTTTTGTATGTTTTTAATAGAGACGGGGTTTCACCGTGTTAGCCAGGCTAGTCTCGATCTCCTGACCTCGTGATCCGCCCGTCTCGGCCTCCCAAAGTGCTGGGATTACAGGCTTGAGCCACCGCGCCCGGCCTGGGCTTCTTTTTTATTATAGCTTTTCCTTACGGTTTTGATCTTGTTTTTTGTTTTGTTTTGTTTTGTTTTTGAGATGGAGTCTCACTCTGTCGCCGAGGCTGGAGTGCATCGGTGTAATACCGGCTCACTGCAACCTCCGCCTCCTGGGTTCAAGTGATTCTCCTGCCTCAGCCTCCCGAGTAGATGGGACTGCAGGCGTGTGCCACCATGCCTGGCTAAGTTTTGTATTTTTAGTAGAGACAGGGTTTCACCTGATCTTGTTACTTGTTACTGGTCTGTTCAGGTTTTGGATTTTTTCATGGTTAATGTTGGTAGGTTTTTTCTAGGTTTTCCAATTTATTGGCATATAGTTGCTTATAGTAGCCTCTAACAATCTTTTGAATTTCTGAAGTATCAGTTGTAATGTCTCCTTTTTCATCTCTGATTTTATTTATTTGGGTCTTCTCTTTTTGTTAGTTTGGTTAAAGGTTGTCAATTTTGTTTATCTTTTCATATCTTGAGATATGAGTAGTTGATACACTACAATTACAGTGTTATTATATTCTGTTTCTCTGTGTACTTACTATTACCAGTGAGTTTTGTACCTTCAGATGATTTTTATTTCTCATTAACATCTTTTGCTTTCAGATTGAAGAATTCCGTTTAGCATTTCTTGTAGGACAGGTCTGATGTTGATGAAATCCCTCAGCTTTTGTTTGGGAAAGTCTTTATTTCTCCTTCATGTTTGTAGGATATTTTTGCTGGATATACTATTCTAGAGTAAATGTTTTTTTTCCTTTTGCATTTGAAATACGTCATACCACTCTCTCCTGGCCTGTAGGGTTTCCACTAAAAAGTCCGCTGCCAGATGTATTGGAGCTCCATTGTATTTTTTAAAATTGTTATTTGTTTCTATTGTCTTGCTGCTTTTAGGATCCTTTCTTTATCATTGACCTTTGGGAGTTTGATTATTAAATGTCTTGAAGTAGTACTCTTTGGGTTAAACTGGCTTGCATTCTATAACTTCCTTGTACTTGAATATTGATATCTTTCTCTAGGTTTGGGAAATTCTCTGTTATTATTCATTTGAATAAACTTTCTGCCCCCTCTCTCTCTCTACCTCATCTTTAAGGCCAATAACTCTTAGATTTGCCCTTTTGAGGTTATTTTGTATTAATAGATCTTGTAGATTTGCTTCATTCTTTTGTCTCCTCTGACTTTGTATTTTCAAAGAGGCTGTCTTCAAGCTCACCATTTTTTTCTTCTTCTTGATCAGTTCTGCTGGTAAGAGATTGATACATTCTTTAGTATGTCAGTTGCATTTTCAACTCCAGAATTTCTGCTTGGTTATTTTTAATTATTTCCGTCCCTTTGTTAAATTTATTTGACAGGATTCTGAATTCCTTCTGTGTGCTCTCTTGAATTTCATTGAGTTTCCTCTAAACAGCTATTTTGAATTATCTGTCTGAAAGGTCACATATCTCTGTCTCTCTGGAATTAGTCTCTGGTACCATATTTAGTTCATTTGGTGAGGTTATGTTTTCTTGGATTACCTTGATGTTTGTGGATGTTTGTTGGTGTCTAGGCATTGGAGAGTTAGGTATTTATTATAGTGTTTACAGTCTGGGCTTGTTTTTACCCATCTTTCTTGCAAAGGCTTCCCAAGTGTCTGAAGGGACTTGAGTGTTGTGATCTCAGTCTCTCGTCACTGCATTTGTATGTACATTAGATGGCACCCCAAGTGTTGTAAAACTGTAGCTCTTGCAGACTCATAGAGGTACCACCTCGGTGGTCTTAGGTAAAATCCAGAATGATTCTCTGGATTACTCAGGCAGAGACTCTTGTTCTCTTCTCTTACTCTCTCCTAAACAATTGGAATTTGTCTGTCTCTGCTGAGCTACCTGGAGCTAGGGGAGAGGTTACACAAGCACCCCTGTGGCCACCCCACCATTGGGACTACACTGGGTCAGACCTAAAGTCAGCACAGCATTGGGTCTCTCGCCCAAGGCCTGCAGTAACCACCACCTGTGTTATTCACTCAAGGCCCTAGGGCTTTACAGTTGGCAAGTGGCAAAGCCAGCCATGCTGTATCCTTCCCTTCAGGGTGGCAAGTTCTCTCCGTCCCTGGGTGGGTCCAGAGATGTTTGGAAGCCAGGGCCTGGAGTCGGAAACCTTAGGAATCTATCTAGTGCTTTGTTCTGCTGCAGCTGAGCTAGCACCCAAGTAACAAGACAAAGTCCTTCCCATTTTTTTTTGTCCTCTTTCTGCAAACAGAGGCATCTCTCCAAACAGAGGCATCTCTCCCTGTGGCCACCACCACCCCAGACCTGCGGCAGGTACCACCTGGCTACTGCCAGTGTTCACTCAAGGCCCGAGGGCTCTTGATTTAGGTTGTGATGAATGCTGCCAGGCCTAGGACTCTCCCTTCAGGACAATGGGCTCTTGTCTGGCCCAGGACAGACCCAGAGCCTCTTTGAAAATACAGTCAGAGGATACAAAAGAAAAAAGAATAAAAAAGAATGAAAATGCCATCCAAGAACCAAGTCCTAGAGTTGGGGACCCCAAGAACCTGCTTAGTGCTCTACATAACCCAAATAGTAAAGGGAACTTTGTCTTGTAGCTTAGTGTCTGCGGTACCTAAGCTGGAAACTCTCTTTCCCAGGCTGGAGTACAATGGTGTGATCTTGGCTCACTGCAGCTGCTGCCTCCCAGGTTCAGGTTCAAGCAATTCTTCTGTCTCGGCCTCCTGAGTAGCTGGGACTACAGGCATACACCACCACGTCCAGCTAATTTTTGCATTTTTAGTAGAGACAGGGTTTCACCATGTTGGCCAGGCTGGTCTCGAACTCCTGACCTCAGGTTATCCACCCACCTCGGCCTCCCAAAGTGCTGGGATTATAGGCATGAGCCATCATACCCGGCCCCTTTACTCTGCTTTCTTTTCTCAAGCAGAAGGAGTCTCTCCCTGTAGCCACCACAGCTGGGAATGTGCTGGGTCATACCTGCAGACAGCATGTCTCAGTCTCATCCATGGCCCCACGGCAAGTACCACCTGGCTACCAGTGCTGATTATTTGGGGCCTCATGGGTCTTTAGTCAGCGGGTGATGAATGCTGCCAGGGCTGAGTCCTTCCTTTCAAGGCAGTGAGTTCCTTTCTGGCCCAGAGTATGTCTAGAAATGTCATCCAGGAGCCAGGGTCTAGAGTGGGGACTTCAGGACGCTGCCCTCTCCTACTGTGGCTGAGCTGGTATCCAAGTTGCAAGACAAAGTCCTCTTTACTCTTCCCTCTCCTCTCCTCAAGCAGAGAGAAGGGGTCTTTCCCAGAGCTGTGAGCTGTGCTGCCTGGGTTTTGGGAAGGGGTGGCACGAGCTCTCCCTTGGCCATCCTGGCTGATGTCTCACTAGATTATGTGTCCCCGAAATCTACTGGCTCTGAGCCCAGCACAGCATCAGGACTTGCCCAGGATTTGCAGTCCTTGTGGCTGAGACTACCTTTCAGGTTTATTTAGGACCCCAGAGCACTTTAGCCCACGGCAGCAAGGGTTGCTGGAACTCAGGTTCTAGCCACTGAAATGAATGATTCCCCTCTGGCTAGGTCTGGTCTAAAATGCTCCCTCCGTGGGTACGTGGGTAGCGGCTGAGTTTTGCCCAGAGTTACTTTCTGCTGTGACAGAGTAGCACTGAGTTCCAATGCAAAATTCCACAATAACTGTGCTCTCCCTGCTTCAAGTGCACAAATTCTCTCTCCATGCCACACAGCCACTGCCGGGGGATAGGGGAAGGGTGGTATTGGCAATTCAAGTTTTTCCTACCCTCTGCAATGCCTCTTTCAGTGATAGGGAGTTAAAACCAGGTCCTGGGATCACTTACCTGACTTTTGGTTGTTTTCAAGGTGCCTTTTGTGTGGATAGTTGGTCAATTTGTTGTTCCTGTGGGAAGGATGATCAGTGGATGCTTCTATTTGGCCATCTTGCTCCTCCTTCTCCTTCCTTGGGGCAAATTCTTTAGCTACATTGCCCACCTACTCAGTTACCTCATTTAAAGGAAAAATAAATAATGTTGGAAGTGTAGTTCTAAACTTTGGCTGTACTCTTCACAATAGCAAAGATGTGGAATCAACCTCCATGCCCATCGGTGGGCTGGGTAAAGAAAATGTGGTACATATACACCATGGATTACCATGCAGCCGTAAAAAAAGAATGAAATTATACCTTTTGCAGCAATAGGGATGCAGCTAGAGGCCATAAAAAAAGAAGAAATTATGCCTTTTGCAGCAATAGGGATGTAGCTAGAGGCCATCATCCTAAGCAAGTTAATTCAGGAACAGAAAACCAAATACTACATTTTCTCAGTTATAAGTAGGAGCTAAACATTGAGTACACAAGGACGTAAAGATGAGAACAATAGACACTGGGGACTATTAGGGGGAGGGAGGGAGAGAGGTAAGGATTGGAAAACTGTTGGGTACCTGGGTGATAGGATCATTCGTACACCAAACCCCAGTGATACTCAATTTACCAATTTAACAAACCTGCACATGTATCCCCTGAACCTAAAGTAAAAGTTGAAAAAATAATAATAAAATAAACTTAGGTTGCGTATTAGAATTGCCTGTTTAAATACCCAAAGCTCAGGCTATAGTGCAGACCTGGTTGGATCCTGGCATTATTTTTCTTAAGTTTCCCAAATGATTACAATGTAGAGCCAAGGTTGAGAGCCAGTGAAGTTCTTTCAAAGCACATACCCATTTGATCTTGGGTATTCTGACTTTAGTTATTTCAGAGTAGCTAGGGAAGTTCTAATTGGGGGGTATTGGCTTGATAGGCCGAATCTCCTTCATTCTCATATTTCTACCAATAGTGTGCTGTGTATATACAGTGGGGTAAAATCACCCTTTTGAGAAGCAAGTTTGGTATATGGTGCAAGAAGCACTGAACTTGAGGTTGGAAGATCAGGATCTAGTCCTGATCCTGCTACAATCTTTGTAACTTTAGTCAAGTTACAAAACCACACACTTTATTTCAGGCTGGGTGCTGCTGCTTATGCCTGTAATCCCAGCACTTTGGGAGGCGGGGTGGGCAGATAACTTGAGGTCAGGAGTCCAAGACCAGCCTGGCCAACATGGCAAAACCCTGTCTCTATGAAAAAGAGAGAAATAAATAAAAAGATAATCTGTGTTTCCATTTTCCTTATCTGAAAGAGTGGGGGAAAATAAGACTAATAGTCTGTAAATTCCTTTCTAGCTCTAAAACTTCAAGTTTGTGAGCCAGTGGGGATGGGGGAGAGGCAGGTGGACTTCGTGTGGCTGAAGAATAGGTGAGCAAGAGGAGCCACAACACTGACGTGATAGGACATTGTTGAAGGAGCGAACAGTGGGATAAGAGGAAAGAAACTGTGTGAATAAGGAGGTTTATTACCTGGAGGTAAGGGGGTGGGATGGGATTAGATAGGGATAAGTAGGAGAGACTGGCCTAAGGGAATACAGAGTTGGGGATGGTGGCGGTGGCTTGGCACCTGGTAATGATGTGGTCTAGGTTCTTATCATGAGTCAAATGGCTCATGGGGAAATATGGCCAGAGGAGCCCCCTTCAAAAAAGGAGATAAAAAGCAGGAGATATTTTTGTCGTTGCATATCTGAGATGAGGTAAGAGCAGAAATATTGATACTAAGGGTTTAAGAGGTTTTATTGATCACTAACTTTTGTTTTCAATAGGTAATATATTCACATGATTCAAAAAGAAAAACATTATTTGAAAAGATACACAGTCAGAAGTCTTGATCTCACCCTCAGCTCCCTGGACCTTCTCTATGCTCTTTTGCTTCCAACTTTTTTTTTTTTTTTTTGAGACGGGAGTCTCGCTCTGTTGCCCAGGCTGGAAAGCAGTGGAATTTCAGCTAGCTGGAATGCTGATGATGGCACACTGCAGCCTCAGTCTCCTCAGCTCAAGTGATCCTCCCAATTCAGTCTCCTGAGTAGCTGGGACTACAAAACCCAGTCGATTTTTTATTCTTTTTTTTTTTTTTTAGTTGAAACAATATCTCACTATGTTGCCTGGGCTGGTCTCGAACTCATAGGCTCAGGCTGGAGTGCAGTGGCACGATCATGACTCTCTGTAACCTCTGCCTCCTGGGCTCAAGTGATTCTCCCACCTCAGCCTTCTGAGTAGCTGGGACTACAGGCACACGGTACCACACCTACTAATTTTTTGTATTTTTTTGTAGAGGCAGATTTCACCATGTTGCCCAGGCTGATCTCGAATTCCTGAGCTCAAGCAGTCTGCCCTCAGCACCGCCAAAGTGATGGAACTACAAGCATGAGCTGCTATACCTGGTTCCAACTTTTTTAATATGAAAAATTTCAGGTTGGGTGCGGTGGCTCACACCTATAATCCCAGCACTTTGGGAGGCCGAGGCAGGAGGATTGCTTGAGCCTAGGAGTTTGAGATAAGCCTTGGCAACATAGGGAGACCCTATCTCTACAAATAATCAACAGATTAGCTGGGCATGATGGTGTGCACCTGTAGTCCCAGCTACTCTGGGGCTGAAGTGGGAGGTTACTTGAGCCCAGGAGTTTGAAGCTGCAGTGAGCTGTGATCATACCATGACACTCTAGCCTAGGTGACAGAGCAAGACTCTGTCTCAAAAAAAAAAAAAAAAACAAAAACAAACATATACAAAAGTTGAAACAATAATACAGTGTACACCATGTAGTTTAAACAAGTGTTAACATTTTGCCATATTTGGGGCCAATATCTACCTTTGTTGAATAATTTGAAAACAAGCTGCAGACATAATGACACTTTATCCCTGTGCTTTATGCATCTTCTAATAATAAAGAATATTCTCTACCTAATTACAAATAACATTACCACACCCAAGAAAATTAAAAATAATGCCCTAATATCTTCTACTCAGTTCACATTCAGTTTCCCCCAGCTGCCTGAAAAATTATTTTATGACTCTTTTCTTCAAACCAGATCTGAGTAACATTTCTGCATTGCATTTGGTTGTTATGACTCTCAGTCTCTTTTAATCTATAACTCTATCCTTCCCCTATTATTTCCCCCAGGGTTTTGGCTTTTTGAAGAGACCAGACCAGTTTTATTGTAGCAAGTTCCATATTCTAGTTCTGTCAGATTATGTTTTCTTCTGATTTTTCTTGTTGCTCTATCTCTTGAATTTCCTATGAAGGAGAAATTACGTTTGAAGACTTGTTTAGACCCAGGTTAGGCACTTTTGGTAATAATACATCATAACTTAGGCTGTGTACTTAAAGTTACATCACATCAGGAGGCATAAATGAAGAGTCTCATTCTGATTGTTGCTGAGTTTGATCACTAGGTTAAGCTGGCGACTGTCACATCTTCCCGTTATAATGGTACTCAGTTTTTCCCCTTTGCAATTAGGAAGTAATCTCTGGAATGATCCTTTGGCACTGTGGTAACCTTCTGTTTTCCAACAATTTTCGATTATGCAAAAATGATTTTTAGCAACCTGTGATCATCCTTGCCTGAATCATTTATTTCATTTGGGGTTGCACAATGGTGATTTTGAAATTCTTTCTTTCCTTCTACATTTATTGACTGGTAGTCTTCTGTAAAAGAGAGCTTTGCTGCTCTACTGAGGATGAACCCTTCTAAAAAGGCTGTAAATTGCTTAATTCTTTCTCTTTAATTGTCAGTCTTCAGAATAAGTCATTAACGTCATAGGTACCTCCAATGATGGGAAGAGGTGTTTTTGTTTTTTTTTTTTTTTTTTGGTTTGTTTGTTTGTTTTTCTGAGATGGAGTCTCACTCTGTCGCCCAGGCTGAAGTGCAGTGGCATGATCTCGGCTCACTGCAAGCTCCCCCTCCCAGGTTCACGCCCTTCTCCTATCTCAGCCTCCCGAGTAGCTGGGACTACAAGCGCCCGCCACCACGCCCAGCTAATTTTTTGTATTTTTAGTAGAGACGGGGTTTCACCGTGATCTTGATCTCCTGACCTCGTGATCCGCCCGCCTTGGCCTCCCGAAGTGCTGGGATTACAGGCGTTTGCCACCGCGCCCGGCTGAAGAGGTGTTTTTTTGTTTTTTCACTCTCTGAGTTATTGCTGGGGATTCATGGATTCTTACTTATTCATGATATAATCAATTTTAGTAATTTCCCATTCTCTTTTGATACTCAAATTGACTCAAATTTGCCCAGTGGAAAACCTTAAAACTGGCTCCTGTGTTCTTGTAACACACTCCTCATTAGTATGAGTGCTTCCTTCCCTCTGGTATAACATCGTTTTTTAAATTCACCTTGTAAGATAACCATTTTTATTGGTCTCATATTTCTTTCTAGAGTATTTTAACACTAGCATATGTAAAATATTTTTTCTCCCCTTTCCCCCAAAAAGGTAGCGCAATGTACTCAACAGTTTACTCTGTTTTTTTCTTTCAAAAATATACCTTGGAGATCTTTTTGTGTCAGTACACAGACAGCATTCTCCTTCTTGCTGTGTGTTTTTTTGTTTTTTGTTTTTTGTTTTTTGCATTTCATTTGCATGGATGTTCTGTAATTTAAATCAGTCCCTATTGATGGACATCTGGGTAATTTCCTAACTTTTGCTATTACAAGCAATGCTGTAGTGAATAACACTATACATATGTCATCTTGTATGGTGATAAGTGTATCTGTAGGATTGCTATCCAGAAGTGGAATTGCTAGGTTAACGGTTTATGTAATAGTAATTTTTTTTTAAGAGATGAAGTTTCGTTGTGTTGCCCAGACTGGAGTGCAGTGGCTATTTACAGATGCTATTATAGCTCACCACAGCCTTGAACTCCTGGCCTCAGGCAGTTCTCCTGTCTTAGCCCCTCAAGTACGCAGGTTTACAGGTGTGTGCCAGCACACCCAGCTTGTAATTGTGATTTTGAAAGACATTACCTAATTGCCGGTGTTGTACCACTTTTCTCTAATACCAGCAAAGAATAAGAGGCCTGTTTCACCATAACCTTGCTGGAACAGTGCATTATCAAATTTTTGGAATTTCGCTAATCTGATGAGTGAAAAATTGTTTTTTGCTGCTTTTGTGTGAGGGTAAACATTTTGTCATATGTTGAATGTTCATTTGTATTTCTTTTTCTGTGAATTTTCTGATCATATTCTTTGTCCATTTTTATACGTTTGTCCAAATTGATCTTTTTATTTTATATGTCTGTATAAGTACATACATGTACACATACCTATGCGTATATTTTTTTCTATATCATTCTATATAGGGAGATTTGTTCTTTTATCACTGATAAGATTGCAAGTATTTTTTTCTTAGTTTGTTGTTTTTTTTTGATTTACAATGTTTTTTGCTTTGCAGAATTGATTTTTTTTGCATTTGAACTTATCAATCTTTTCTCTTATGGCTTTATTATTATTTTTTAGAGACAGGATCTAGCTCTCTTGCCCAGACTGGATTGCAGTGGCATGATCATAGCTCACTGTAACCTCAAGCTCTTGACCTCAAGTGGTCCTCCTGCTTTAGTCGCCTGAATAGCTGGGACCACCAGCATGCACCACCACGCCAGTTCCATGTATAAGTTTTATATCTACAGTAAAGAATATTTCAAGACTTAAACTGAAAATTTAATGAAAAATATAATGTATAGATATTATGGATAAAATCGGAAAAAAACTTATACCTAAAACTTTGTGAAGTTTAAAAAGCTAAATTTGAAATCCTGTTAGAAAAGCAGGTCTTATATTTCATATATGTACAAAATATTTTGTTTTGGGCTGTAAGCATATACAAATAGTGTGACATGTTAATTCATCTTAATTTGACAGAATTAGGAATGAAGGTATAGAGAGGGCTCTAAGGCTTAAAGTCACAGTTTTGTGATTCCTAAGTGAAGCTGCTGTAAGTCTGTGAATTTTGCTTCTACAGTCTTTGAATGCTTGCTGATGAGTGGCCTAAAATCTCAAAAAAGGCTGCGGGCAGTGGCTCTTGCTTGTAATCTCAGCACTTTGGGAGGCTGAGGCAGGTGGATCGCTTGAGCCCAGAAGTTCAAGACCAGCCTGGGCAACATGGTGAAACCCTGTCTCTACCCAAAAAAAAAAAAAAAAAATTACCCAGATGTGGTGGCATATGCCTGTGGTCCCAGCTACTTGGGAGCCTGAGGTGGGAGAGTTGCTTGAGCCCAGAAGGTTGAGCTGCAGTGAGCTATCATCTGTTACTGCACTCCAGCCTGGGTGACAGAACGAGACCCTGTCTCAAAAAAAAAAAAAAAAAAAATCTCCAAAAAGATAATCTTTGTAGACTTAATGAAAACCCTATTTTAACATTCTCTAAAAATGACAATGTTGACTTGATAACTTGTGATATTTACATTGACTTTTGTTGAAAAGATAGGTTATGTCTGTAATTTCTGTATAATACTGTGGCTTTATTTTCTCTCTCTCTCTCTTTTTTTTTTTTTGTTGTTGTTTGTTTTTAGAATTTTGATTTGGCTACTGGGCTGCTACCTTGAAATCCAAGCCCTAAAAATGCCGGCTTCTTTGGACTTAGAAGATGACCTGGATAAATGATAAAAATTAAGAAACAGATTTTGGTGAGTGAAACCTTATATGAGAGCCAATTTAGTATATATATTAAGCCAACTTAATGGCTTATATAAAGCCAACTTAATGCTTATTTTGTTTTTTTCTAATACTGTCTTTCTTTTTGGAAAAACTGTCTAGAATGCATTTATTAATCTTGGAGATATTTAGTAAAATACAAATGCCATTCTTCTGTTTTTAAATGAGGTTTTTACTACAAACTATGTAGTTTCTCATCTTTTTTATAAATGATAATCTTAGGTTTCACTGTAGAAGACAATGAAAGACCAGTAAACAATACTTATTTTTAGAATTTATGTTGATTAAAACTATAATAGGGTATTATACTTCAAATAAATACCTTTGATTAAAAATAGAAATAAATATATGTTGAAAGTTGCAAACTCAGCATAACTCATAGTTTGATACTGTATTTAGATCTGAGGTGAGCTAAAGCCCAGCAAAAATTAGATTGGTTTTATCTTGAAATTTCTATTTCCCTCCCTCCTAGCTTTTGTGTAGCACTCCAATAACAGATCCTGGCAGTCCCCTGCTTGGAGGTATGTCATAATAGGTTTAAATTGGCACAGGGGACTCTTCAGAAGTGCTTCATAAGCCCACATGAGAAGTTGTTAATATTAAAACATTTTTTGCATCATCTCCCTGCCCTCTCTCCTTCTTCTTTTGAGAATTTCCTTCATGTACAGTATTATGACAGGGACTTGGATATGTGCCTTGGTGCCCTAACATCCTTAGATTTTTATTTCAGTTTGTTGAAGTGACGACTCTGGCAAGCAGTCGTTGTTTACGTTAATTGTAATTTAAGAGTTTATTGCTGGTTTTCCTTAAAGACACTGGCATTTGCAAGTTGCTAAGAGGTAGTTTTTATATCTAGAAAGTTTTTTTTTCTTTCTTTCTTTCTGAGACTTAAGAACTTTGTGCCAGGAGCAGAAGCCCATCATTTCTGCCAGGGTGAGCAGTGCATTGAGGTATGTACAACCAGTCCTTCACTCCCAGATCCTAGGAGGAAAGAAGGAGTGCTATTAGGAGCAAAGAGGGAAGGAAGCAAGCACTGTAGAGCTGTTGCCACAAGCAGCTACTCTTCTGTGTAAATCTTTATCTGACTAACAAAGACTGCCACTCCCTACTTAGAGAATACTCATGCCGGGTGCACAATTGACGTTTTAAAGCAGTAAAAAGATACAAGAAAAATTACCTAGGGAAAATATTTTTCTAAAAGCATGTTTTGAGAAGAAATTAAATGTGCTACTTTCTCTGTGGAGTGGGCTGAGTTCTGAGTTGTTAAAGATGCATCAGGTTGAAATGCACATAACATAAATTAGCCATTTTAAAGTGAACAATTCAGTGGCATTTAGTAGATTCATTGTGTACAACCACCACTTCTATCTAGTTCCAAAACATGTCCGTCACTCCAAAATGAAACTTCATAACCATTAAGATGTCCCATTCCCCATCCCGCTTCCACTCACAACCACTAATCCTTCTGTCTCTATGAATTTACCTATTCTAGATATTTCATACAAATTAGGCCGCGTGCGGTGGCTCACGCCTGATATCCCAACACTCTGGGAGGCCAAGGCAGGTGGATCACTTGAGTCAGGAGTTTGAGACTAGCCTGGCCAATATGGTGAACCTCATCTCTCCTAAAAATAAACAAAATTAGCCGGGCATGGTGGTGTGTGCCTGTAATCCCAGCTACTTGGGAGGCTGAGGCAGGAGAATCACTTGAACCTGGGAGGCAGAGGTTGCAGTGAGCCAAGATCACGCCACTGCACTCCTGCCTGGGTAACAGAGCCAGACTCCATCTCAAAAATAATAATAATAGGCCGGCTGCCGTGGCTTACGCCTGTGGTTCCAGCACTTTGGGAGGCCGAGGTGGGCAGATCACAAGGTCAGGAGATCGAGACCATCCTGGCTAACACGGTGAAACCCCGTCTTTACTAAAAATGCAAAAAATTAGCCGGGCGTGGTGGTGGGCACCTGTGGTCCCAGCTACTTGGGAGGTTAAGGCAGGAGAATGGCGTGAACCTGGGAGGTGGAGCTTGCAGTGAGCCGAGGTCATGCCACTGCACTCCAGCCTGGGCGACAAAGCGAAACTCCCTCTCAAATAAATAAATAAATAAATAAATAATAATAAAATAAATAAATAGAATTGTGCAATATATGACCTTTTATGTCTGACTGCTGTTACTTAGCATGTGGTTTTTGAGGTTTATCTACATTGTAGCATGTATCAGCACTTCATTCCTTATTATATCTAAATAATATTCTGTCTATATGTATCTACCACACTTTGTTTATCCATTCACCTGTTGATGGACATTTGAGTTTTTGGCTATTGTGAATAATGTTGCTGTGAACATATGTGTAATTTAGAGTTATTCTTTTTTTTTTTTTTTTTTAGTAGAAACGGGGTTTGCCACGTTGGCCAGGCTGGTCTCGAACTCCTGACCTCAAGTGATCCACCCGCCTTGGCCTCCCAAAGTACTGGGATTACAGGTGTGAGCCACCGTGCCAGCCTTTCTTAAATTTTGTTTTTACATTTTTTTTTTCAGTGAATATTCTTCCATTTAAGGCAGGAATAATTGCCATAAAGAATATTATTTTATTGTTATGCTGTGTGTGACTGTAACACTTTGACATTTACTGAGTGTTTATAATCATTTTTAATTTTTTTGAGACAGAGTCTCACTCTGTTGCTCAGAGCAACAGTAGTGCAGTAGCACAATTTCAGCTCACTGCAACCTTAGCCTCATGAGGTGCTGGGACTATAGGCACACACCACCAGGCCCAGCTAATATTTGTACTTTCTGTAAAGATGGGGTTTCACCATGTTCCCCAGGCTGGTCTCAAAAGCCTGAGCTTGAGCTGTCTGCCCACCTTGGCTTCCCAAAGTGCTGGAATTACAGGTGTGAGCCACCACACCTAGCCATAGTAAGCCTTTATGCAAAGTTGGAGTAGGAATTTGCGGAACTGCTGATAAACCTATGACACAATATCAAGATACCTACCTGTAAATGCAATGTCAGGCATTTGATGCCTCAATAGTCAGAAAAACTGTTGGATTTCCTCGCTGTAGGGCTTTACAATAACGCTTTTATCCTTATATTTTTCTAAAGATAAATTATTTGTTAGATGAGTAAGAAAGATACCATTGTTGTCATTGGTTGACTTCAATAGATTGAAACTTGAAGAAATTGCATTGGATCACTGCTATTCACTTAACTTTTCTCATTACTACTACCATAGTTCCCTCAAAGTTTGTTGAATAAAGCTTTCTAGATGCTGCTTCATACAGCACTTAGATGAATTGTTGATTTCCTAATATCAGGCCCCCACGTAACCTATGGTATATACTTTTTTGTAAGCTGTAATTTGAAGTTTTCAGATGCTTTGAACTTGACACATAATCAAGCAATTCATTGGCACACCAGGGCAAAATATCAACCTGCTAAAGAGATTTATTTATTTATTTGTTTATTTATTTTTGAGACAGAGGTTCACTCTTGTTGCCCAGGCTGGAGTGCAATGGCGCTATCTCGGTTCACCGCAACATCCGCCTCCCAGGTTCAAGTGATTCTCCTGCCTCAGCCTCCCAGTAGCTGGGATTACAGGCATGCGCCACCACACCCAGCTAATTTTGTATTTTTGTAGAGACGGGGTTTCTCCATGTTGGTCAGGCTGGTCTCGAACTCCTGACCTCAGGTGATCCACCTGCCTCGGCCTCCCAAAGTGCTGGGATTACAGGCTCTTTATTTAATCTTCAACTTTAAAAACTAGCTGTCATTCAGTTAAGCCTAAATATGAGGTAGGAGGTGGGAATCGACTCCAGAGGCAGGGCTTGAACACCAGACCAAATTGAGGACTAGCTAAAACACGGTGGGGCAGGAGCAACTTTCCATAAGACATGTCCACCGGTGTGCCATTTCAGTTTACCATTGCCATGACAACACCCAGGACTTACCAACCCTCTCCATAGCAATGACCCAAGTTACCATACTTTTGCTAGCAATTTCTGCATAAACCACCTGTTATTCTACACGCTTAAAAGTAGGTATAGGCCAGGCGCGACAGCTCACGCCTATAATCCCAACACTTTGGGAGGCCGAGGCGGGTGGATGACCTGAGGTCAGGAGTTTGAGACCAGCCTGGGCAACACTGTGAAACCCCATCTCTACTAAAATGTGTCACTGCACTCCAACCTGGGCGAGACAGAGCTCGACTCAATCTCAAAAAAATTTAAATAAGTACATGAAAGTAGATATAAATATAACCCCTGGCTGGGTACAGTAGGAGGCTGAGGTGGGCGGATTGCTTAAGCTCAGGAGTTCGAGACCAGCTTGGGCAACACGGTGAAACTCCGTCTCTACCAAAATAAAAAAATTAGTCAAGCGTGGTGGCATCCGCCTGTAGTCTCAGCTAATTGGGAAGCTGAGGCAGGAAAATTGCTTGAACCTGGAAGGTGGAGGTTGCAGTGAGCTGAGATCACACCACTTCACTTCAGCCTAAGTGACAGAGCGAGACTCCATCTAAAAAAAAAAAAAAATTTGGTGTAAATATAACTGCAAAACTGCCCTGAGCTGCTAGTCTCAGCACACTGCCTATGGGGTAGTCCTGCTCTGCAGGAGCAGTCACAGAGTTGTAACACTGCAGCTTCAATAGAGCTGTTTTCTTCTACCCTACCCTGGCTCACCCTTAGGTTCTTTCCTGGGTGAAGCCAAGAACGCTTGAAGGCTAAACCCCACTTTGGGGGCTTGCCTCTCCTGCATCAAATACAGGTTAATTTGTAAATGGCAAAGTTTGTTTTGAGGTTTTTCCTCAATAACTTGTTTCCTAGGCCTGTTAGGCCATCTCTAAAATAGATCTTGCTCTCTCACCCAGGCTGGAGTGTAGTGGCACAATCATAGCTCACTGTAGCCTTGACCTCCCAGGCTCAAGCAGTTCTGCCACCCTAGCCTCCCAAGTAGCTGGGACTACAGGTGTGCATCACCACATCTGATTAATTTTTACATTTTTTTTGTAGAGATGGGCTCTTACTGTGTTGACAGGAGTGGTCTCAAAATATCCTCCAACCTCAGCCTCCCAAAGTGCTGAAATTACAGGCCCGAACCATCACACCTGGCCTATTTTGTGTTTTAAAAAGATCCCTCTGGCTGCTGTCTGAAGACAGATTGGAGGACGATAAGAGTGGAGGCAGGAGACACCTGAAAGCACACTTTTTAATGGGGTTGTTTTTTTGATAAATTTGTTTAAGTTTCTTGTGGACTCTGGATATTAGACCTTTGTTAGATGGGTAGATTGCAAACATTTTGTCCCAGTCTGTAGGTTGTCTGTTCATTCTGATGATAGTTTCTTTTGCTATGCAGAAGCTCTTTATTTTAATTAGATCCCATTTGTCAATTTTTTTGTTGCAATTGCTGTTGGCGTTTTTGTCATGAAATCTTTGCCCATGCCCATGTCCTGAATGGTATTGCCTAGGTTTTCTTCTGAGGGTTTTTAGTTTTTAGTTTTGGGTTTTACATTTTAGTCTTTAATCCATTTTGAGTTAATTTTTGTAAGGATGGTGTAAGGAAGGGGTCCAGTTTCAATTTTCTGCATATGGCTAGCCGGTTCTCCCAGCACCATTTGTTAAATAAGGAATCCTATTTAGTCATAACAGTCTCTCAGATCACAGCACAATCAAATTAGAACTCAAGATTAAGAAGTTCACTCATAACCACACAACTAAGTGGAAATTGAACAACCTGCTCCTGAATGACTTTTGGGTAAATAATGAAATTAAGACAGAAATCAAGAAGTTTTTTGAAACTAATGAGAACAAAGAGACAATATACCAGAATCTCTGGGATAGTGTTAAACAGTGTTAAGTGGGAAATTTATAGCACTAAATGCCCACATCAAAAAGCTAGAGAGATCTCAAGTTAACAATCTAACATCTCAACTAAAAGAACTGGAAAATGAGCAAATAACCCCAAAGCTAGCAAAAGATCAAGAAATAACCAAGATTAGAGCTGAACTGAAGGAGATAGAGACACGAAAAACCCTTGAAAAAATCAGTGAATCCAGAAGCTGGTTTTTTGGGGGGGGAAAAAATAATAATAATAATAATAATGATGGATCACTAGTTATAATAGACCACTAGCAAGACTAATAAAGAAGAAAGAAGAATTAAATAAACAATCAGAAATGATAAGGGGGCTATCACCACTGATACCACAGAGATACTATAAACACCTCTGTGTACATAAACTAGAAAATCTAAAAGAAATGGATAAATGCCTAGACAAATACACTCTGAACTGAACCAGGAAGACTGAACCAGGAAGAAACTAAATCTCTGAATATACCAGTTAACAAGTTCTGAAATTGAGGCAATAATAAATAGCCTACCAACCAAAGAAGTTTCTTTAAAACTTATTTTTTTTGGAGGGAAGGCCAGCAATTTTTCATAGACTTTCTATTTCTCTTTTTTTTTTAAAGTACTGTGTAGTGCCCATAGTATTGTTAAACTGACAATTCCTGTATCTGCCAGCATAAGGTTTTCCAGATCTAGATACACAGTCTTCATGTCATGACCAATGGCCTATTTAGGGAGACTATCAAAGTCCAGGCTTTTTAGTTAGTCTTCTTTCTGGTTAAAGATTCTTTTGGAAAATGTTTCTTAGGTTTTAAATTGTTTTCTTGCAGTTGTTCCAACTTTGGAATAGTTGCTAAATAGCTATAGCTTTGTAGGCGGTCATCATTTTTCCTGCTAAGCAGCAACTTTTAAGCCCTAAAAATCTTTATTAGTTGTGTTTAATTACCTCTAAAGTTTATTAAAAATCTGTAAAATGCAGATGGCAGTTAAATAAGGGCAGTGGTATTAATTTGAGATTTTCTGACTGCTGTTGTTTCTTTTGTTTTTTTAATTTTTAAAAAAATTGAGACATGGTCTCGCTGTTACCCAGCCTGGTCTAGAACTCCTAGGCTCAAGCAGGCCTCCGGCCTCTGCCTCCCAAAGTGCTAGGAATACAGGTATGAACCACTGACCCTGCTGTTGTTTCTTAACCACCCAAATCAGTTTCATTGTAACAGTCATAGTACGAGAAAAGGATATAATTGCCAGAACACAAGGTGCTCTGCTGAAATTTGGAAGTATTTTTTCTTGTAACAGAGGAATTTTTTCCCCAAAGGTTGCTTAGGTTGGTTTTTGCAAAGCCTTTGCTGTTGAAGTTTAGTCACTAGCAATTATTTTATTTTGTTTTATTTATTTATTTTTGAGACGAAGTGTTGTTCTTGTCCTCCAGGCTGGAGTGCAGTGGTGCGATCTCGGCTCACTGCAACCTCCACCTCCTGGGTTCAAGTGATTCTCCTGCCTCAGCCTCCCAAGTAGCTGGGATTATAGGTGCCTGCCACCACGCCCAGCTGATTTTTGTATTTTCAGTAAAGACGGGGTTTTACCATGTTAGCCAGGCTGGTCTCGAACTTCTGACCTCAGGTGATCCACCCGCCTTAGCCTCCCGAAGTGCTGGGATTACAGGCATAAGCCACCGCGCCCGGCCTATTTTATTTTTATTTTTAGAGACAAAAATCTTGCTATCACCCTTAGTGGAATGCAGTGGCACTATTGTAGCTCACTGCTGCCTCAAACTCCTGGATTTGAGGGATCCTCCCGCCTCAGCCTCCTGAGTAGCTGGAGCTATAGGCATGCACACCCAGTTAATTTTTTTATTTTTTGTAGAGACAGGGTCTCAGTGTGTTGCCCAGGCTAGTCTTAAATTGCTGCCCTCAAGCAATCCACCAGCCTCACTATTTAAAAAAGAAAAATTGACTGGACATGGTAGCTCATGCCTGTAATCCCAGCACTTTGGGAGGCTAAGGTGGGAGAATCACCTGAACCTAAGAGTTTGAGACCAGCCTGGGCAATATGGCAAGATGCAATCTCTATAAAAAGTTTTAAAAATTAGCTGGGCATGGTGGTACATGCCTGTAATCCCAGCTGCTTGGGAAGCTGAGGTGAGAGGATCACTTGAGCCCAGGAGGTTGAGGCTGCAGTGAGCCATGTTTGTGCCACTGCATTCCAGCAACAGAGTAAGACCCTGTCTCAAAAAAATAAATTAAAAAAAAAAGTTAAACAGTTTTTCAGTTACTTTTTTTTATTTATGCACGGAATATAACCATATTACAGCAGTTTTGTATTTCCTAATGATTTGCAGCATATTTGGAAAATAGGAAAATAAAATTTATCAATGATCCTACCAACCTAATATAGTTGCTTTTTAGGGGATTAATGTTCTTATCCTTTTTTTAAAAAGAAACTTGTAATTATAGTTACAAGTATAAAGTAATAATTTATAATATTTTAATAATATAAATAAGTGCCATAAATAAATAAAAGGCTGGACATGGTGTCTCACGTCTGTAATTCTAGCACTTGGGGAGGCCAGGGTGAGTGGCTTGCCTGAGCTCAGAAGTTCGAAACCAGCCTGGGCAATGTGGCAAAACCCCATCTCCACTAAAACTACAGAAGATTAGCCGGGCATGATGGTGCTTGCCTGTAGTTCCAGCTACTCAGGAGGCTGAGGCAGGAGAATCGCTTGAACCTGGGAGATGGAGGTTGCAGTGAGCCGAGATTGTGCCACCGCACTGCAGCCTGGGCACCAAAGTGAGACTCTGTCTCAGTCAGTCAGTCAATCAATCAATGTTGTGTTATAGTTAAAATTATAAGGGATTATTTTATTAGAACATTTGTGGGAGCTTCTTAGGTTTCCATGCCATTTTTGCTTACCACAAATGCTGGAAATTAATGTTCATTCATTTACTTTTGGGTTAAGTATGTGATCTTCAGTCCCAAAGCTAACAGAGGGAATGGCCACACTGTGTGATCTACATGTACTTTTTGGTAAGCAGTATACCTGAAAATAGCAGAAAATGTAACTTCTTTATATCTAAAAGTTAGGAAGCAATTTAATTCTGTCCAGAACACAGTTCTTTATTTTCATAAACGTCTATCAACCCCTTTTTTGGTTGTTTTGTGTGTGTGTGTGTGTGTGTGTGTGTGTGTGTGTATGTGTGTGTGTGTTTTGAGATGGAGTCTCACTCTGTCGCCCAGGCTGGAGTGCAGTGACACGACCTCGGCTCCTTCAACCTCTGCCCTTCCGGATTCAAGCAATTCTCCTGCCTTAGCCTCCTGAGTAGCTGGGAATACAGGCACACACCACCACACCCAGCTAATTTTTGTATTTTAGTAGAGACAGGGTTTCATTATGTTGGCCAGGCTGGTCTCAAACTCCTGATCTCAAGTGATCTGCCCACCTTGGCCTCCCAAAGTGCTGGGATTATAGGTGTGAGCCACCGCACCCAGCCCTTTCATGTAAGAATTTTTAAGTGTTTATTTCTGAATCATTATTTTCAGCCATTCCACTGTTAATAACCCTTTAAACGTTGTTTAAAATGGCTCATGAAAGACTTCAGAATTTTAGGTAATCATCCAGTTGCTATTAGTCAGGTCTGGTTGTGCTTTGTAGTTTGGAGAAGGAAGAGGGCTTTAGAAACCTTGGCTCCTTTTAAGCTTTTGTCAGGACAGAAGTAGGGAGAGTCTTGGGGAGCCCCTTGCTCTGTGGGGTCAACCAAAGGCCTATAATTCCCAAAAAGTATGTGCTTGTTTTATTTTCTTGTGATCCTTTGTTCCCTTCTCCTGACATTCTAGGCTTACAAAAAAGTGGCATATAACATAATAAAAAGAATGTTAAATTTAAGACTGGTGTATTTTTATTTTTGGTAATAACTGTAAGAACTAATTGTTTTAGAATATCATAATTAAAATAGCTTATCTTCTTTTTTGTAATTTCTTAATTATAGTATTTCCTTATTGTCAAATAAATTATAATTTTCATAGAACTATGAATTATACATTGTTGAATGCATAACTATGCATTGTAATGCTCTTTTGTATCTTCTCTTTTCAGAAGTTTTCTTATTGTCCGCTTGGCACATGCTTCTGGAATAATATTCACCATGGTTTTGGATGACCTTCCAAACCTAGAAGACATCTATACTTCCTTGTGTTCATCAACAATGGAAGACTCAGAGATGGATTTTGACTCCGGACTAGAAGATGATGACACAAAAAGTGATAGTATTTTGGAGGATTCCACAATTTTTGTGGCCTTCAAAGGAAATATAGATGATAAAGACTTCAAATGGAAATTAGATGCAATATTGAAAAATGTGCCCAATTTGCTACACATGGGTAATTTGCTTTAATTATTTTTTTTCCTGTTACTGTTTTTGAAATGTTTGCCCTTCTATGGCTATCTTGAGTTTTACAAAGCAAGTTTGCTAAATTGGGTCAAAAGGCCGAATTTAAGTGCAAAGGTAGAATTTTAGGATTTTAAAAATATACATGTTTTCTTTCTTTTAAGTAACATCGAAGAGCTTAACATAAAGTATTTCTTATCATGGAAATTGTTGGATAATCTGCTGTAGTGGATAAAAGTAATTCTCAATATCCAAATTTATTTGTTTTTAACTCTCTGGACTTCATTTTCCTTATCTGTAAATTGAAATCTTTAAGGACCCTTAAAGCTTAGAAAACTTACTATTCCATGAGTCTGCTTATAATGCACTTTAAATTTATTCCCTTAACTTTTTTTTTTTTTTTGAGACGGAGTCTTGCTCTGTCACCCAGGCTGGAGTGCAGTGGCCGGATCTCAGCTCACTGCAAGCTCCTCCTCTCGGGTTCATGCCATTCTCCTGCCTCAGCCTCCCCAGTAGCTGGGACTACAGGCACCTGCCACTTCGCCCGGCTAGTTTTTTGTATTTTTTAGTAGAGACGGGGTTTCACCGTGTTAGCCAGGATGGTCTCGATCTCCTGACCTCATGATCCGCCCATCTCGGCCTCCCAAAGTGCTGGGATTACAGGCTTGAGCCACCGCGCCCGGCCTATTCCCTTAACTTTTATATCAGAAGTCACTAGCTGACAACTTGCTGGATCCAGTCTACAACCATGTGTTATTTGGCCCACATTAGTGTTTGAGATTTAGTTTGTTTTTAATGTTTGAGTTTCATTGCCAGTGCTTTAAAAATTGAGATATATTGCATGAAAATCCAGAGTTTTACATTTATCTTTAAAAATAGGAAGATCTGATAACATTGAGTTCTCCCTCTTTCCCAGATGGTACTAAGTAGCAGCTGCTACTGAGAGCAACCCCACTTCACCACAGTTCCCATCTGGCTTCTTCACACATTTAGATTACCTGTCCAGATCTTACAGGCATTTGTGGTTTTGAACCTTGATTTAGATGTTCTCTATTCTAGTTAGCACAATTATCTAATCCATTCAGACACAGTGAAAAGCCTAGATTTATTCCTTTAATCACAAATCCTAAATTGATCAAGAAGAGTTAATTAGCTTTTTTTAGGCTTGGGGGTTTTATCTTTGAGATTGTTATCTGGAGGGAAGCTGTTTTTTCAGCTGCTTTTTACTGTGTTGTATACGATTCTTCATAGTTATGTATTATTTTTAGCATACAATTAAGAATTTTTCATGTCGTTATCAACATTATTGTAACCATAATCATAGTTATAATATATATTATAAAGGTCTAGCTGGGCCTGAAATTGTTCATTGCTCTTTATTAATTACTACATTTTTCTGTTGTTTATATGTTGCTGAATCAATTTATTTATGGCTTTCAAATAAATTACCAAACCTAGGCCAGGCATAGTAGTTCTTGCCTGTAATCCCAGTGCTTTGGAAGGTTGAGTTGTGTGGATCACTTGAACCCAGGAGTTCAAGACCAGCCTGGACAATATAGAGAGACCTCATCTCTACAGAAAATACAAAAATTAGCTGGGTATGTTGGCGTGCGCCTGTAGTCCCAGCTACTCGAGAGGCTGAGGTGGGAGGATCACTTGAGTCCAAGGAGGTCAAGGCTGCAGTGAGCTCTAATAGTGCCCCTGCACTCCAGCCTGGGCAACAGAGTGAGACCCTGTCTAAAAAAATAAATAATAAATAAAGGTGGGCGCAGTGGCTCGCGCCTGTAATCCCAGCACTTTGGGAGGTCAAGGCGGGCGGATCAACTGAAGCCAGGAGTTTGAGACACGCCCAGCCAACGTGGTGAAACCTCGTCTACTAAAAATACAAAAATTAGCCAGACGTGCTGGCAGGTGACTGTAATCCGAGCTACTCGGGAGGCTGAGGTACGAGAATTGCTTGAACCCAGAAGGTAGAAGTTGCAGTGAGCTGAGATCACGCCACTGCACTCCAGCCTGGGTGACAGAGTGAGTGTCAAAAAAAAAATAAATAAATAACCAATTCTAGATTTATGGTGCTATCAGATTATATTCTTGGTCCAAAAAAATTTTAAGTCAAATCTCTCAAATATGAAAGTTCAAAAAGATTTTGATAAGATATAACTATTAGGAATATGGATTTTTCTGCAAGCATATTACAAGTGTTAATACCGTAAGCAAATTTGATGTTTGTGTAGAATATGTACAAGATTCCAGTACACTTCAGAGTGGGAAGAAGTCCTTCCAGTGTCTATGATTGGTGGCCAGGATCCCCAAACTTGCTGCCTTTTGCTGTTTGGAGGCCTACGTGTAATGGAAAGGAAATTGCCCTGAAAATCAGAGCTGGGTTTTAATGTCATCTCTGATGCTACTAGTTAGCCACAGGATTCTGAGCAGATCACTTTCTGGGCCTTGGTTTCCTCACCTGTAAAATAGTCTTGGACTAAATATTGTCTAATCTTTTCTAAATTCCTGTGATTGTGTTATCTCATTCCTTTTAGCAAGTTTTCCCTTTTTTTTTCCCACATTAGAGCAAGTGAACTCCATGTCTGGAAAAGTTAACATTCAGTATACAGTGGTTTAAGAGCTGGAAGGGGCTGTAGGCAACATGTAGGCACTTTCCTCTATCCATAGATATTTCTCATTTTGAGAAAAGATATTCCTCTATGACCATTATCTCTTTTTTTCCTTTTTTTCACAGGTGTTGAATGACCATTATCTTAATATTAGAATGTATAACTGAATGAAGGATACAGAAGATTCAGTTTAGCTGAGTTAATAACAAAAGAGAACATTGTTTTGCCTGAGGTTGTTGAATAACTTTTTTTGTTTTTGTTTCTTTTTTGAGGCAGTGTCTCACCCCATCACCCAGGCTGGAATGCAGTGACATGATCTCAGCTCACTGTAGCCTTGACCTCCCAGGCTCAAACAATTCTCCCACCTCAGCTTCACAAGTAGCTGGGACTACAGGCGCACACCACTGCACCTGGCTAATTTTCTGTTTATTTTTTGTAGAGATGAGTTCTCACTATGTTGCCCAGGGTGGTCTCAAACTCCTGAGCTCAAGTGATCTGCCCACCTTGGCCTCCCAAAGTGCTAAGATTACAGGCATGCACCACTGCACCCAGCCAAATAACTTTTTTATCAGCTAATTGTGCCTGGGATTTGCTTTCCAACCTGTAAAATGTAACTACATTTAATAGTACCTCCTCAATTACTTAACTTTTTTAAAAATTATTTTTTACTGTATAATACACATGAAATTTACTATGTTAACCATTATTGAGCATACAGTTTAGTGGAAATTAAATATACTCATAATGTTGTGCAACCATCACCACCATGTGTCACCCTAACTCTTTTCATCCTGTAAAATTAAACATCTCTGTCCAGGCACGGTGGCTCACGCCTGTAATTCCAGCACTTTGGGAGGCCGAGGCAGGTGGATCACGTGGTCAAGAGATTGAGACCATCCTGGCCAACATGGTGAAATCCTGTCTCTACTAAAAATACAAAAATTAGCCAGGCATGGTGGCGGGCGCCTATAGTCCCAGCTACTTGGGAGGCTGAGGCAGGAGAATTACTTGAACACGGGAGGTGGAGGTTGCAGTGAGCCGATATCGCGTTACTGTGCTCCAGCCTGGTGACAGAGTAAGACTCTGTCTCAAAAAAAAAAAAAAAAAAATTGAACATCTCTAACCATTAAATAACAACCCCCCATTTCCTCCTTGCTCCTAGCCCCTGGAAACCACCATTCTACTATCTGTTTCTATGATTTTTGACTACTTCCTTCATATAAGTGGAATTTTGCCTTTTTGTGACTGGCTTATTTTACTTAGCGTAAGATGCTCAAAGTCCATTGATGTTGCACCATGTGACAGTATTTCCTTCCTTTTTAAGGCTTAATAATATTCCATCATGGCTGGGTGCAGTGGCTCACGCCTATAATCCCAGCACTTCAGGACGCCGAGGCAGGCAATCATGAGGTCAGGAGATCAAGACCATCCTGGCCAACATGGTGAAACCCCGTCTCTACTAAAAATACAAAAATTAGCTGGGCGTGGTGGCACACACCTGTTGTCCCGGCTCAGGATGGTGAGGCAGAAGAATTGCTCGAACCCAGGAGGCAGAGGTTGCAGTGAGCCAAGATCATGCCACTGCACTCCAGCCTGGTGACAGCAAGATTCCGTCTCAAATAATAATAATAATATTCCATTGTATATATATACCATATTTTACTGATTCATTCATCTGTCAGTAGACATTGGGTTGCTTCTATATCTTAGCTATTGTGAGTAATGCTGCTATGAATATGGTGTACAAATATCTCTCTGGGACTCTGCTTTCAGTTCATTTGAGTGTGTACTCTGAAGTAGAATTGCTACATCTTGTGGTAATTCTGTTTTTAATTTTTTGTGAGAAACTGTCGTTTTCCACAGCAGCTTGTATCCTTTTACATTCCCACTGACAGTGCACAACGGTTCCAGTTTCTTTTTTTTTTTTTTTGAGATGGAGTCTTGTTCTGTTGCCCAGGTTGGAGTGCAGTAGCGCAATCTTGGTTCACAGCAACCTCTGCCTCCTGGGTTCAAGTGATTCACCTGCCTCAGCCTCCTGAGTAGCTGGGACTACAGGTGTGCACCACCATGCCTGGCTAATTTTTGTATTTTTAGTAGAGACGGGGTTTTGCCATGTTGGCCAGGCTGATCTCAAACTCCTGACTGATCGAACTCAAGTGATTCACCAGCCTCAGCCTCCCGAAATGCTGGGATTATAGGTGTGAGCCACCACGCCCTGCGGATTCTGTTTCTCCATATCTTCACCAATGTTTATTTTCTGTGGTTTTGATAGTATCATGGTAATGGTTGTGAGGTGGTATCTTATTTTGATTTGCATTTCTCTAATGATTAGTTATGTCAAGCATCTTTTCATGTGCTTATTGGCCATTTGTGTATCTTTTCTGGAGAACTGTCCTTTGCCTTTTTTTTTTTTTTGAGACGGAGTCTCACTTTGTTGCCCAGGCTGGAGTGCAGTGGCACAATCTAGGCTCACCACAACTTCCACCTCCTGGGTTCAAGCAATTCTCCTGTCTCTGCCTCCCGAGTAGCTGGGACTACAGGTGCGTGCCACCATGCCCAGCAAATTTTTATATTTTTAGTAGAGACAGGGTTTCGTTATGTTGGCCAGGCTAGTCATGAACTCCTGACCTTGTGATCCACCCACCTCGGCCTCCCAAAATGCTGGGATTATAGGCATGAGCCTGTTCTATTAATTTAAACTTAACCTCTCTCTTCTTTTTTATGATCCTTTCTCCATCTTACTGCTTTCCATTTATTCATTGCCTGTGATGTGCCAGGTACTATGCTAGGTTTTCTGCATGTATTATCTAATTTGTACTCAAAATCTCATGAAGTAGTTTTTTTCATAGTTTTAGAAAAGAAAAAGATAAGTTTCAGAAAGGTTAAATAGCTCATTCATGGTCATCCAGGTGCTAAGTGGCAAAGCTAGGATTAGATTTGAGTATGTAGCTCCAAAGCATGCTCTGTTAGCTATTCCAAGCTGGTGCTCCACCTTATTCTTTTACTCTTTTGGTTTGTTTTTAATTCCATCTCTCCTCTGGTGGCTAAAAGATTACTAATAAAATTCTTTTTCTTTCACAATCAAGAGTCCAGCAAGCTAAAAGTACAGAAGGTGGAGCCCTGGAACAGCGTGCGTGTGACATTCAACATCCCCCGGGAAGCAGCGGAGCGGCTACGGATCCTTGCTCAGAGCAACAACCAGCAGCTTCGGGATTTAGGGATTCTCTCCGTTCAGATTGAAGGTCTTTTACTTTGCCATGTGTCCATCTAGACCAGAATCATTACAGTAGTAGAATATAGCATGATTTTCTATGCTGCTTTGTCTGTTCCTCTGCTCTTGTATTTCAGAATGCCAAGCAACTCATGTAACTTGTACTTTGCTTTGCAGCACCTTAGATGAAGAGGGACTGACTGAGGTTATTGCTGGGTCCTGATGGTCTTTACATCTATAGTCTTGGTTTCCATTCCTTTGGCTAATTTTGACCATCAGTCTTTCAGACTTTGATTTTACTGGCATCCTGACCAGGAATTGATTTGTCTTATTTATTTAGATGTGTGGTTTTCTTTGTTATTGTTGTTGTTTTTAGAGATGGTGTCTTTCTGTGTTGCCCAGGCTGGACTCAAACTCTTGGCCTCAGATGATCCTCCCATCTCAGCCTCCTGAGTAGCTGGGACTACACCTGTACCACTGTACCCAGCTTAACATATAATTTAATTTGCTTCCTTCCTTCCACCAAATAAAGTTTAGTATTTTCTTTATTCGTCTAACAGATTACAAAGCCTTCAACAGTCCTTTCCTTTTGTAGCAGTGTTCATTTTCTTTTCTTTTCTTTCTTTCTTTTTTTTTTTTGAGGCAGAGTCTCGCTCTGTTGCCCAGGATGGAGTATAGTGGCGTGATCTCAGCTCACTGCAACCTCCACTTCCCAGGTTCAAGCGATTCTCCTGCCTCAGCCTCCCAAGTAGCTGGGATTACAGGCACGTACCACCATGCCCAGCTAATTTTTGTGCTTTTAGTAGAGACGAGGTTTCACCATCTTGGCCAGGCTGGTCTCAAACTTCTGACCTCAGTTGATCTACCCTCTTCGGCCTCCCAAAGTGCTGGGATTACAGGCGTGAGCCATCATGCCGGCCCACAGTGTTCATTTTCAATATTTTTACCAGAATGATCTTTTTCAAAATGAAAATTAGATGAGCAGGCATGCGCGCGCGCACACACACACACACCCTTACACACATACACACACACACACACACACACCCCCCTACACCCCTACACCCCTATACCCCTAGATTAAAATCCTACTATCTCTTGGTATTATTCAAAGAATGAAGACCAAACTCCTTACCATGACCTCAGGCCTTGCATGGTCTCACCTCTACCTTCTTCATCCAGCCTTATCTTGTATAACTCTCCTCCCTTGCCCACTGTGTTCCAGCTTCTCAACTTTCTCTTCCTTCTGCCACAGGTCCTTTGTATTGATGTCTTCTCTGAATGAAATACTATCCCCTACCAGCCCCCCTTCCCCTAGTTCATGCCTGCTCAGCCTTCAAGTATCAGCTTAAATCTTGAGGTTGTGTTCTCTGAACTCCTTTGGCAAGTCAGAGTCCTTTGCTATGTGCTCTCACAAAAGTTTGTTTCTCTTCCTTAGATCATTTATCTCACACTTTCATTAGAGCAATTATTGATTGTTGTTTTATCCCCCATAGACTATAAGCTTTAGCATTTGGAATACAGTGATAAATATTGTCCTTACTGTTATAAACTCGGAAGAGCTTATGACTTTAGTAAGGAAGACAAACCTGTGAGAGATATAAGTACCTACCATGTGTGGGAGAGCTCTTTGGAAGCTCAGTGAACCAGACTCCCCTCTTCCCCTCCTGTGTTGATACAACCAGGTGACAACCAGCAATTCCAACTTTCCCTTCCACAGTAGGCCAGGTCCTCCTGGCCCTGTGCTTACGTAGAACCTAAATGCTCCGTGAAACCTCAGCAGCCGAGGTCATCATTTTGTTTATAGAAGTGAGACACATTTTATGCAGTCTAGCATTGTAGGTTGCTGTGCCCTCAAAGGGGAAACACCAACAAACAGATTATTTAGAAAGGGTTATATGTAGATTGAGAAATGGGATAAATTTCACCACTTGATAAATGAGGGGATAGTGGCTTAAACAATAACCACTTTAATTTGAAAAATGTGGAACTATCGAAAAGGATCCAGAAAAGTATAGTTAATTCACAGCAATCTGTAGGAGGAACTATTAGGAAGAGTGGAAGTCGAACAACTGTTGGATAAAATAACAGTGTGTGGGCTGTTTATACTTTAAGGGACACATAAGTGGTTTCTTTAAAACCCCACGTATTTTATGGTCTCTGTTCCTATTTAAAGACTTCAGAACCTTAATTGATAGTGTTTTTCACTGGAGAAAGAAGTACCAGTTTTATCTCTTAAGCAGACCTACTTCCTAAAAGGATAAAATGCTGGTTCTCCCTTAATATTATAGCCATAAATTCAAACATGAGTACTAGCAAGGAAGCAAATAGATAACGTATTTTAAGAAATTATGAAATTTCACATATGACAATGATTATCACAATACAGAAAGAGTTCTTTAACTTTTAGGCTACATGTGTGTCCCAGATGATCTCTGTTCTTACAATCCTGGGAATTCAGGCAGGAGTGAAGTGATGGCAGCAGCTATTGCTTTTGCGGAACTGGGCTATTGATTTTGTAAATTGTAAGAAGGAATGTTGGCCAGTCATGGTGGCTCACGCCTGTAATCCCAATACTTTGAGAGGCCGAGGTGGATGGATCACTTGAGGGCAGGAGTTTGAGAGCAGCCTGGCCAACGTGGTGAAACCCCGACTCTACTAAAAATATAAAAATTAGCCCAGCATGGTGGTGCATGCCTGTGGTCCCAGCTACTCGGGAGGCTAAGGCAGGAGAATTGTTTGAATGCAGGAGGCAGAGGTTATGGTGAGCCGAGATCATGCCACTGCACTCCAGCCTGGGCGACAAGAGCGAAATTTTGTCTCAAAAAAACAAAAAGAAGGAATGAAGGAATGTTGCCACTGTCATGTCTGCTGCAAGGCTTGAGTGACAGGTTGTTCTCTCAAGAGTCCATTCTCCATTGACTAATACTCCCTGTACCCTTCCTTTTTAAAGTTTCGGCCAGGGAGTTGGGGAAACATCTTTTTTGAGGACATTTTGTGCCACCTCTGTAAATTCATGGTGACCTAAAGCGGTAGTCTGCTAACTTTTTCTATAAAGGGCCAAGAATAAATATTTTTGGCTTTTCAGGCCATAAGATCTCAACTCAACAAGTACTCAGCTCTGTCTTGTAGGGCAAAAACAGCCATAGGCAATATGTAAACAAGTAAACATGGCAGGATTTCAATAACACTTTATTTAAATAAACATGCAGTGGGCTGCATTTGGCCCACAAGACGTAGTTTGTGGACCCCTAATTGGCAAGTTTGGGAGCCCATAGTGTTCTCTTTGACATGAATTGGCATATATGCAGTTGGCAAATAGGGGAATAATAGCAGTATAATGTGGAAATTCTGTTTATTAAGATGTTATTTTTTTTCTTAGGTAAGAGGAGCTGGAATAGTAGAAATAGAATTATAATTATCAACAAGAGAAAGCTTTTCACTCAGCTGTTGCATGTGTGGGAGTCTTTTCAGCTCTATTAAAATTAAGGATGAGAGTGTGCATTCCTGTGCCTTCCTGACGTACGTCCCCCAGCCTTGCGTGGCTCTCAGCTCATGACAGGTTGCATTTCTTCCTGTGTCCACCTTAATGGCAGCCCCACTGGCTCAGAGCTCCACTACATCTGCATTATCTCAGCAGCTTTAACCAGGCATTTCCACTGCATTTTTTCTGGTATTTTGCCTTCACCAGTTACTGCTTTTATTAGAGCTCTGATTACAAAGTCTCATAGGTTTTCAGTTTGCCCTAACCCTCTTATTGTGAGTATGAGATTTGATAAATGTGAGGTTTTCCAGAAATTAATTTGTCATGTAGAAAAATGCCTATAATCCTTTGTAAGGTTATAAATAAGATGACTGTTTATATTTAAAAAATAGCTAATGAGCACCTGCCATGTACCAGGCACTATTTTATGTATAAAGGATATATTATAGATCGTCATATAATTTATCATTAAATTACGACACTTTTCTTTCTTTTTTATTTGAGACAAAGTCTCACTATGTTGCCTGGGTTGGAGTGCAGTGGTACAAACACAACTCACTGTAGCCTCAGCCTCCTGGGCTCAAGTGATCCTCCCATCTCAGCCTCCTGAGTAGCTAGGACCACAGGTGCATGCCACCATGGACCTGACTAATTTTTCATAGAGATGGGGTCTCACCATGTCGCTAGTCTTGAACTCCTGGTCTGAAGCAATCCTCCCACCTTGGCCTCCCAAAGTGCTGGGATTAACAAACGTGAGTCACCATGCCCAGCCTAAAGTAGGACACTTCTGAAAGTGAAAGAGAATGCTATTAATTATGCTGGAACAACAGATGTAAAGGAATAAGGACAGACTTGTGATTACCCCTGTATAGTGATGGGGGAGGCAAGCAAGAAAATGAGTGAGTGAATGATTATGTGGAATGTGCTCTGCAGAAATAACAAGATGTTCTGATAAAAGTTACCTAACCTTGGATAAGATGGTTGGTAGAGGCCTTTTTGGGCATGTGACACTTAAGATTATGTGAAAATTGAGAAGCTAGCTATGCGAAGAGTACAGAGAACTGTTCTAGGCAGAGGAAACCACATGAGCAAAGGCCTTGGGGTAAGAAGCAGCCTTGTGTGCCTAAGAAACTAAAAAGAAACACTGGGGCTGAATCCTTGTTATTGAAGGAGAAAAATAGCATGAGATGAGGTTAAAGAGGTAGACAGGGCTAAATATGGGCAGTCCAGTATTGGTAGCCACAGACTGACTGTATGTTGCTTTTGAGCACTGAAAATGTGGCTAGTTAAAACTGATATGCGCTGTAAGTATAAAATACATATTACATTTTGAAGATTTGGTATCCCCCAAAAGAATGTAAAGTATCTCAATAATTCTTATATTGGCCAGGCTCAGTGGCTCACACCTATAATCCCAGCACTTTGGAAGGCTGAGGCCAGGAGGATTGCTTGAGTGCAGGAGTTTAAGACCAGCCTCGGCAATATAGTGACACCCACCCTGTCTCTACAAAAAATTTAAAACTGAAAAAAATTAGCCAGGCATGTTGGCATACTCCTGTAGTCCCAGCTACTTGGGAAGCTGATGTGGGAGGATCGCTTAAGCCCAGTAGGTCAGTGCTGCAGTGAGCCATTATCTCACCACTGCACTCCAACCTGGGCAACAGAGTGAGACCCTGTCTCAAAAAATAACAATAATTTTTGCATTAGTTACATGTTGAAATAACAATACATTGGATGTATTAAGTGAAATAAATGATAATTAATTTAATCTGTTTCTTACTGTGGCTTCTAGAAAATTTTAAATTGTATCTGTGGCTCATATTATATTTGTGTTGAACAGCACTTGGCTAGGTAGATAATTTGAGCCCTTGTGTAGACTGTTAAGAAGTTTGGCCTGGCCGGGCACAGTGGCTCATGCCTGTAATCCCAGCACTTTGTGAGGCTGAGATGGGCAGATTGCCTGAGGTCAGGAGTTCGAGACCAGTCTGGCCAACATAATGAAACCCTGTCTCTACTAAAAATACAAAAGTTAGCCGGGCATGGTGGCAAGCACCTGTAATCCCAGCTACCTGGGAGGCTGAGGCAGGAGAATCACTTGAACCCGGAGGCGGAAGTTGCAGTGAGCTGAGATTGTGCCATTGCACTCCAGCCTAGGCAATAGGGTGAGACTCTGACTCAAAAAAAAAAAAGTTTGGTCTTTATTTCTAAAATAGTGAAAAGCAATGGACCTGTTTTAAGCAGAGGAATGATACAAACTGATGTCCTTTTCCAGAACAATTTTCTTTCTATCTAGAATGTCTTGACAAATTTTGTATATTAATAGTTCCCTTCCTTTGGTGGAAACCCTCATGACCTGTATTCTCTTTCTCTTTTATGCCTGATTTCTAGAGGCAAGCCAGAGCATCTGGTAGCTCCCAGTGATTGCTTCCTTTTTGGTAGGATGTTTGTTCCCTGTGACCAGTGAACCTCCCTGGTTAAAATAGACATAGAAAGCTGACCTAGGCTCACGCCTATAATCCCAGCACTTCGGGCGGATCACAAGGTCAGGAGATCGAGACCATCCTGGTAAACATGGTGAAACCCCGTCTCTACTAAAAATACAAAAATTAGCTGGGTGTGTTGGCATGCGCCTATAATCCCAGCTACTTGGGAGGTTGAGGCAGGAGAATCTTTTGACCCCGGAAGGTGGAGACTGCAGTGAGCCAAGATCACACCACTGCACTCCAGCCTGGCGACAGAGTGAGACTCTATCTCAGAAAAAAAAAAAAAAAGAAAGAGAAAGCTGACCTAGATCAGTGACAGGACAGAGGAAACTGCTGTGTCTCATTAACTTTCTACTTTGCCATCTGACCCTATGAATCTGAACCCTAGTATAGAAGGACTTGGGTGAGTGCAACCTTTCAGCTCAGCAGCCACAGACTAGCTATATTTTAACTCTCCACAAGGTGGTGCTCTCTTACAATAACAGTAGTCAAAATTTTGGATTAAGTGTAAGAAACATTCTGTAGCTTGTTTCAGAGACCTTTTTATCATTGGACCAAGTAAGATTTAAGTTTCCTCTAAGTTTAGAGTCTACTTAATTGGAACACTTCTGGTAACATTACCTGTGAGGGTACCGTGAAGCTCAAATAAGATAAAATTAAAAATCCTATACAGGCTAGGCACGGTGGCTCATGCCTATAATCCCAGCACTTTGGGAGGCCGAGGTGGGTGATCACATGAGGGCAGGAGTTGGAGACCAGCCTGGCCAACATGGTGAAACTCTGTCTCTACTAAAAGTGCAAAAATTATCTGGGCGTGGTGGTGGGTGCCTGTAATTCCAGCTACTCAGGAGGCTGAGGTAGGAGAATCCCTTGAACCCAGGAGACGAAGGTTGCAGTGAGCTGAGATCACACCACTGCACTCTAGCCTGAGCGACAGAGTAAAACCCCTTCTCAAAAAAAAAAAGAAAGGCCAGGTGCGGTGGCTCATGTCTGTAATCCCAGCCCTTTGAGAGGCTGAGCTGGGTGGATCACAAGGTCAGGAGATCGAGACCATTCTGGCTAACACAGTGAAACCCCATCTCTACTAAAAATACAAAAAAATTAGCCGGGTGTGGTGGCGGGTGCCTGTAGTCCCAGCTACTCAGGAGGCTGAGGCAGGAGAATGGCGTGAACCCAGGAGGGGGAGCTTGCAATGAGCCAAGATTGCACCACTGCACTCCAGCCTGGGCAACAAAGTGAGACTCGGTCTCAAAAAAAAAAAAAAAAAAAGGAAAATCCTATACATAGCCGGACATACTGTTATGTGCCTGTGGTCCCAGCAACTCAGAAGGCTGAGGCAGGAGGACCCTTTAGGCCCAGGAATTTAAGGCGGTGGTGAGCTATATGACTGTGTCACTGCACTCCAGCCTGGGTGACAAAGTGAGACCCCGTTTCAGTAAACAAAAACCTATACAAATACTGGTCCTGTCATTTGGTGTCTCAGAAAGTAGATTTGTAGCAACCTATCTGCTCTTCATTGCATGATTTTTTTCCTGCTGGATATAGGTTTATGTTGCAGTTATTGAATGGAAGTGGCATTTTGTTCACAAGTGCTAGTATCCCTGCACCAGTATATGTTCTTTATTCATTAAACCTACTTATATTTAATATCTACCTTCTGATCATAAATTATCAAAAGAAAGTCTAGGATTTTGAGAGTTTTTGAGAACATTTTCTTCCATTATACACACACACCCCCCACACACACAGTTGGTAAGATGGTTGAAAATAAATATTCAGAGTTCCAGGATCTCTGTTGATACTAAGCATCATTCATGGTCACCCTGCTTCCTTATTACAAGAATTGGTTATATCTCGTGCTTAATGAAACCTATTCAGATGGGTTGAAGAAAGACCCATCTACATTGAACCCACCATTGTTCTGGTGGTAAACTAACCATAATTCTTCAAAAGCACGGATAACTACAGCACTTACATAGCTGTCTATAAACAAAATTTGCATTTTATTCTAATGATTTCCTTTTTATCACTTGACTGTCATTCTCAGGGGAAGGTGCTATCAACCTGGCTTTGGCTCAGAACCGAAGCCAAGATGTGAGAATGAATGGACCCATCGGAGCCGGAAATTCAGTTAGGATGGAGGCGGGATTTCCCATGGCAGGTGGTCCAGGTACGACCTCCGACTCAATTGTATGACATTTTACTAGTTTCCTTTTTGGCTTATTTGATCATTTGAGCCCTGCAAGATAGGTGGGGGTTCATGGCATACTTACATCTCTATTTGTTGAATCAGGAAAGCTAGACATGAGTCATTCCTGGAGGCTAGGGGTCACAGCATGAAGCATCTTTGCAATCTTTTGGTCTCATGCTTAAAGGTTGATGAACACTGAGCCATGCAGCAAACATTTATTGACTTCTTGTTGTGTGACAGGACCTGTGCTGTTGGAAATAGAAATGAATGAGACATTTTCTACCCTCATTATGTTAATATTAATAGTACAATGGAGAATGTAGCTTTCCAACTCCCACTTTCTCTGAGGCTGAGAATATCTGTAAATTGAATTCTTGTGTGTTTATGTGGAATCTGAAGATGTATGTGGAAGAATATGAGTTTTTACGTGTTTAGAATTTGAGAGTTATAAATTGCTTCCTTTTCTAGTAATCTTGAAATCTCTTCTTCAGAGATTGAACTCAATATTCTGTGAATATCAGAATATTAGAATTGAGCTGATTGTCATTTACAGCTGAGGAAGCTGTGGAACTCACATAAAGGAAGTGATTTGCCCAGGGTCAAGGAGCAATTAGAGATCACAGATCTTCTAATGCCCAATTTAGTGCTTTTTTCACTGCACTAGTGGCTTTCAAATTTTTTCAGCTGCAGGACCCTTTATTCAAATAAAACAGAAAAGCACAGCTGCTGTGGTTGAACCTGAGTAAGAATCTGCTTACCCAGTCATTCCCTTCCCACTCTACCACAGTAGCTCTTAGAGAAATGCAGCAGTATAGAGGAGCTCAATTTATAAGGTGCTATTCTTGGCCGGGCACGGTGGCTCACGCCTGTAGTCCCAGCACTTTGGGAGGCCGAGGTGGGTGGATCACCTGAGGTCGGGAGTTCAAGACCAGCCTGGCCAAGATGGTGAAACCCCATATCTACTAAAAATACAATAATTAGCTAGGTGTGGTGGTAGGTGCCTATAATCCCAGCTACTCAGGAAGCTGAGGCAGGAGAATCACTTGAACCTGGGAGGCAGAGGTTGCAGTGAGCCGAGATTGCACCACCGCACTCCAACCTGGGAAACAGAGCGAGACTCTGTCTCAAAACAAAAAAACATGCTATTCTGAACTGTAACTAATGAATTGATCATAGAATTGAACTAGGTTTTTATTCTGGTACTACCATTTACTGGTTACCTCAAGCTAGTTACTATACTTCCCCAAGCAATACTTTCTTCACAATAAAATGAAATAATAATACCTACCATCTTTTGAGCTCGTGCTTGAAGGTAGAAGGGCCCTGAGCAGTGCAGCAAACATTTCCTAAGTTCTTGTTAGGACTTAGGAAAATATATATGTCAGGACCTGTGCTGTTGGGCTGTTGTGGAATACCATATAATAGATGTAAAATATCCAGCCTGGTATTGTGTACATAGATGTAGTTCCCCACAGAAGTCTGAGCATTTGGTGTTAAGGTAGCTTTATGAGAAATTATAGACGACACTGTTGCCACTACTGGAAAGACATGGGCCAGAAGCAGAGTGGGAAAAGCCTAGCCAAGTTACATATAGTTAATGAAAGAATGAATAAACCTATAGTTACCATATAGTTACGTATAGTTAATGAAAGAATGAATAAATCAGGAAATCTGGGTTCTAGTCTCAACTCTTTTCCAAAGGACTTAATATTTACTGACCCTAGTTGCCTATAAACATCTTTAATTATGTTCTAGAAACAATGCTAGAGATCCCTTCTAGGCTTAAAATGTTAAGACTCCACTTAATTGTTATTAGTACTGTAATTACAAGCTCTCTTAGGCTAGTATCTGGCAGATAGCAAGCATGTTTACTAAGTATCCCTAAGAAGTGCATGTAAATTATAGTGCTTTTTTTTCTTTTTTTTTTTTTGAGACAGGGTCAAGTGTTCCTCCTGTCTCAGCCCTTCAGTAGCTGGGACTACACCCGGCTTATTTTTGTTTTGTTTTGTTTTGTTTTTTTGTAGAGACAGGGTTCTGCCATGTTGACCAGGCTGGTTTAACTCCTGGGCTCAAGTGATCTGCCCCCTCAGCCTCCCAAAGTGCTGGGATTACAGACATGAACTGAGCCACCGTACCCAGCCAATTATAGTACTATAGTTGATTATCAACCTAGGAAACTGAGAAGCTTTAGATTGAAATCAGGTTAGATTTGTATTTAATGAAGGACTCAGATTGAGATAATGTGTATGGTATAAAGTTTCAGGAATAATCAATTAGTAATGACCTGTAGTAATAGTAACATTTTAACCCCCAAGATATCTTTCTTTACTGCCAAGCATATTTTAGGATTGCTTTTCTCTGTTGTCTATTGAGACTTGAAGGATGCAAACAAAGTTTAATATTAGGTTAAACAGCTAAATTTTTCTGGGGAAAGAGACCTTAAATCTCTTCTAAAACTATAATAAATAACTTTAGAATTGTGTATCTACAGCAGTTGGTTTTTCAATCATTCTTAGTACTACTTTCTTCTCTTAGCGTGGGGAACAGAAAGTTTACTAATAAGAGTCTTTTGCAATTAAAACTAAATCCATAGCCTGTTTTTTTTTCATAGCCTTATAGAATTCAAAGATTTGTTAGATACCATAGTGGTCATTTAATTCAAGTTTCTCAGCTTCAACACTGTTGATGTTTGGGGCCAATAATTTTTTGCTGTGGGAGACTGTCCTGTGTGTTGTGGGATGTTTAGTAGCATCCGTGGCTTCTACCCACCAGATGCCAGTAGCACCACTACTTCCCTGCAGTTGTGCCACCTAAAAATGTCTCCCGACATTACCAAATGTCCCTTGGGGGACAAAATTTCCCCTAGATGAGAACCTTGGATCTTGTGCAGATTCCCATCTAGTACTGGAATGCATGTTATAGTGTCACTATTGAACATGTAGTCAGCATATACTTGAAATTTTCTGGGATTAGGAAGCTTATTACGGACCAAGAAAACCTTTTTTTCTTTTTGAGATGGACTCTCGCTCTGTTGCCTAGGCTAGAGTGCAGTGACGCGATCTTGGCTCACTGCAAGCTCCACCTCCTGGGTTCACGCCATTCTCCTGCCTCAGCCTCCCGAGTAGCTGGGACTACAGGCGACTGCCACCACGCCCAGCTAATTTTTTTTTTGTATTTTTAGTAAAGATGAGGTTTTACTGTGTTAGCCAGGATGGTGTGGATCTCCTGACCTCGTAATCCGCCTGCCTTGGCCTCCCAAAGTGCTGGGATTACAGGCGTGAGCCACCGCGCCGGCCAAAAACCTGTTTCTTATCTTACGAGAGCTTTCTCTCTCTTTTTTTTTTTTTTTTCTTGAGAAGGAGTCTCACTCTGTCACCCAGGCTGGAGTACAGTGGCATGATCTCAGCTCACTGTAGCCTCCACCTCCTGAGTTCAAGTGATCCTCTCACCTCAGCCTCGAGAGTGACTAGAATTACAGGCGGGTGCCACCACACCTGGCTAATTGGCTAATTTTTATATTTTTAATAGAGATGGGATTTCACCATGTTGGCCAGACTGGTCTCGAACTCCTGCTCTCAGGTGATCCACCTGCCTAGACCTCACAAAGTGCTGGGATTACAGGCGTGAGCCACCACACCAAGCCCTCTTGAGAGCTTTCTTAATTGTCTAACTACCATCTTTAAAAAACCAGGTGCAATTCCTCAGAAACAAATCCAGTTTCAACAGATAAACATTAGCCTAACTGTCCTCTCCAACTACAAAATACCTTAAAATACAACTTTTTTTTTTTTTTTCTGAGACAAAGTCTCGCTCTGTCACCAAAGCTGGAGTGTAGTTGTGTGATCTCGGCTTACTGCAAGCTCTGCCTCCCAGGTTCAAGCAATTCTCTGCCTCACCCTCCCTAGCAGCTGGGATTACAGGTGCCCACCACCATGTCTGGCTAATTTTTGTATTTTTAGTAGTTTCAGTGTCTTGGCCAGGCTGGTCTCGAACTCCTGACCTCAAGTGATCCACCCGCCTCAGTCTCCCAAAGTGCTGGGATTACAGGCGTGAGCCACCGCGCCCTGCCTATAACATTTAATATGTAGCTGGGCGGCCGGGCACGGTGACTCACGCCTGTAATCCCAGCACTTTGGGAGGCCGAGGCGGGCAGATCATGAGGTCAGGAGATCGAGACCATCCTGGCTAACACGGTGAAACTCTGTCTCTACTAAAAATACAAAAAATTAGCCGGGTGTGGTGGCGGGTGCCTGTATTCCCAGCTGCTTGGGAGACTGAGGCAGGAGAATGGCGTGAACCCCGGAGGCGGAGCTTGCAGTGAGCCAAAATGGCGCCACTGCACTCCAGCCTGGGTGACAGAGCAAGACTCCGTGTCCAAAAAAAAAAAAAAAAAAAAAATGTAGCTGGGCTTGGAAGCAGAGGGGTAGGGAAAGAAAGTAGAGGAACTCCCTAGACCAAAAAAAAAAAAAAAGTCAAAGATGAATATTTAAACGGCAGTAAACAAATGAGATTCTGCAGGGTCTAAAGCATTTGGGTTTTAATGGCCGGGAAGGGATAAAAAATAAAGCCTTGGGTCAACATGAAGAAGCAAGTTAGAATTCAAAATTCCTCATGAAACCAGAATTTTCAGTGAAAGATAGATTAGGAAAATGTCACCCTCTGGCATAGGGAAATTAATGGGAAATTAATAGGAAATTTGTCTGTGTTTGCTGGGGCTGTAGACATGAGGTGGGAAAATGGGTGTTGTGGAATTGTCTTCTCTACCCTCTTGCATTTTGGACATTTAATATGTTAGTGAATACCCATTAACAGGCTAAGTCATTAACATTAGGTGGGTCTAAGGCCGGGCGCGGTGGCTCAAGCCTGTAATCCCAGCACTTTGGGAGGCCGAGGCGGGTGGATCACGAGGTCAGGAGATCGAGACCATCCTGGCTAACATGGTGAAACCCCGTCTCTACTAAAAATACAAAAAACTAGCCGGGCGTGGTGGCGGGCGCCTGTAGTCCCAGCTACTCGGAGGCTGAGGCAGGAGAATGGCGTGAACCTGGGAGGCGGAGCTTGCAGTGAGCCGAGATCGCGCCACTGCACTCCAGCCTGGGTGACACAGCGCGAGACTCCGTCTCAAAAAAAAAAAAAAAAAAAAAAAAAAAAAAACATTAGGTGGGTCTAGACTGGTGATAACTGTTGAAGCTGTGGAGGGGCATATTCTCAACCCTAGTCATTGCAGACTTCTAGTTAAAACCTGATATAAATGAGCTTATATTCTGAATTTATACAATTTAGGATTAGACTCACTCCCTCCAGAATTTTAGGTAATAGGAATATCAGAGTATTAACAATTACGAGAATCATAAGAAAACAAGACACTATTAAAACATAAGGAGAGATGGGGGAACAGAACTTACAGAAATTTAAAAATAAAGTGAATAACTTATTCAGCAAATTAGAAATAGCTGGATTGAAAGGTGAATTTGAATAAATCACTTAGGATGCAGCAGAGAAAAAGAGATGGAAATATGAAAGAGGTCAAGAGACAAGAAGGATAAAATGAGAAGGTTTAACATGTTTGAAAAGAGTTCCTGAAGAAGTTAAAGAAATTGAGGAGGGATGACAGTCAGAGAATGGCTAAAATTTTTCCAGAATGGATGAAAGACGTAAGTCCTCAGATTCAGAAGCCCAGTAATCCTGAGCACTACAAAATAAAAATAAATCTGCATCTAGACACAATATTATAAAACTTCAGGGCCGGGCGTGGTGGCTCAAGCCTGTAATCCCAGCACTTTGGGAGGCCGAGATGGGCGGATCACAAGGTCAGGAGATCGAGACCATCCCGGCTAACCCGGTGAAACCCCGTCTCTACTAAAAAATACAAAAAACTAGCCAGGCGAGGTGGCGGGCGCCTGTAGTCCCAGCTACTCGGGAGGCTGAGGCAGGAGAATGGCGTGAACCCGAAAGGCGGAGCTTGCAGTGAGCTGAGATTCGGCCACTGCACTCCAGCCTGGGCGACAGAGTGAGACTCCGTCTCAAAAACAAAACAAAACAAAACAAAAAAAACTTTAGAACATTGAAAAACAGAATGCTAAAAGCAACCTAAAAGAAAAGACCTATTATTTGCAAAGGAAAGACTATCAGCTTTCCTTGATTTCTCAACAGCAGCATTGGAGGCCAGGAAACATTGGAATAATTTTTTCAAAGTGCTGAGAAAATAATTGACCGCCTAGAATTTTAAACATAGCTATACTATCAAGAGTAGTATGAAATAAAGAGCTTTTCAAAGAGACTAAGAGAATTTACCATTAACAGACCCTTGCTAATTGAACTGCTCAAGGATGTACTTCAGGAAGAAGAAAATTGAACCTAAGATGGAAGAAATAAGATCTAAGAAGGAATGGTGAGCTAACTAATTGATAAGCATGGGGTAAATCTAAATAAGCCTTGACTTATTTAGTAATAATGATGATCATATATTGTCTTTAAACTTTAAGTGAGATATGTCTGTTGACATTTTAAAGATACCAGTAAAATAATGTGAATGGAATATATAACTTCTAAACTAGTAGTAGAGGATTAAAGAGGAAGACCATGATGAAAAAAATTAATCCAGTAATATTCAGGAAAAATAGGAAGACAGCACAGAAAAAAAGGGTAAATAGAAATCATAAAATGACAAAATAAATAAAATTATACTAGTAATTAACAATAAAGGTAAATGGATTATGAACACTGATAAAAAGGAAATGATTAATCAGAGTAGTATTCTCAGGTTTACCTATGTGCTGTTACAGGAAACACATAAAATATAAGGACTCAGAAGGTTCAAAGTTAGAAAGATAGAAAGATTAACAAGGTGACTATTAGCCAAGAAAAGTATAATAATATTTTTATCAGATAAAACAGACATTAAAATAAAAAGCATCACTGAAGGTAAATAGGGCCACTATATAATGTAAAAGGAAAAATTCACCAGGAAGTTGCTAAACTCTTATGTACTTAACAACCTAGCCTCAAAACATTTAAGAATTGCATGTAAATAGCAAACCTTAGGGGAGATTTAACACACCTCTGAGTAATTGATGGCCAAGTTTGTAAAAAATTAGTAAGGATAAAGGAAAGCTTGAATAACAATATACCTTTTATATAATGGACATACATAGAAACCATGCAGTCAGCCGGGCATGGTAGCTCACGCCTATAATCCCAGCACTTTGGGAGGTCGAGGCAGGCAGATCACGAGGTCAGGAGTTCAAGACCAGCCTGGCCAACATAGTGAAACCCTGTCTCTACTAAAAATACCAAAATTAGCCAGGCATGGTGGCATGTGCCTATAGTCCCAACTACTTGGGAGGCTGAGGCAGGAGAATCGCTTGAACTTGGGAGGTGGAGGTTGTGGTGAGCCAAAATCACACCACTGCTGTCCAGCCTGGGCAACAGAATGAGACTCCATCTCGAAGAAAAAACAAAAAAAAAATAAAAGTGCAGTCATAATTCAAGAATTCTTAATATTCCCAAGCATAAATGGAAAATTTATACAGACCAGGGATTATTCCAAGAGCAAGTTTCAGTAAATACCACATATTAATATCACACAGATCCTGTTCTCTAACCGCAGTGCTGTTAGGTCAAGTCAGTGGCAAAAAAAAAAAACGCAACCAAAATATCCCATATTTTTGGAAATGTGGTAATGCATTATAAATACCTAGTGATTTAAAAAAGCAATCCTGATGGAAATTAGACAATATTTAGAATGGAATTATGAGAATAATATATACTGAAATTTGTGAGATGTGGCCAATACAACACTTGGAAGAAATTTTAAGCCTTCAGAAATTGGTATTAATGAAGAAAGAACACCAACTGAAAATTAACAAACTAAGTGTCTGACTTAAGAATTGAGCAGAGCAGTAAGTTATGAGGGAAATTATACAGATAAGAACAGAGATAAGTAAAATATGAATCAAAAAAACAATGGAACAGCAAAACCAAAAGATTCTCCTGCCTCAGCCTCTTGAGTAGCTGGGATTACAGGCGCCCGCCACCTTGCCCGGCTAATTTTTGTATTTTTAGAAGAAATATGGGGGTTTCACCATGTTGACCAGGCTGATCTCGTACCCCTGACCTCAAGTGATCCACCTGCCTCAGCCTCCCAAAGTGCTGGGATTACAGGCGTGAGCCACCATCCCTGGCCCAAAAGATGTTTCTTTGAAAGGACAGCTAAAACTTATGAATGTGGTAAGACCACCAAAGAAGAAAAGAGGGCACAAACAATGTAAAGAATGAAAAAAGTACAAATTTTAAAAGGTGAATATTATAGTATATGAGTTATGTATCATTTTTTTTTTTTTTTTTTTTTTTTTTTTTTTTGAGACGGAGTCTTGCTCTGTCACCCAGGCTGGAGTGCAGTGGCCGGATCTCAGCTCACTGCAAGCTCCGCCTCCCGGGTTCATGCCATTCTCCTGCCTCAGCCTCCCGAGTAGCTGGGACTACAGGCACCCGCCACCTCGCCCGGCTAGTTTTTTGTAATTTTTAGTAGAGATGGGGTTTCACCGTGTTAGCCAGGATGGTCTCGATCTCCTGACCTCGTGATCCGCCCGTCTCGGCCTCCCAAAGTGCTGGGATTACAGGCTTGAGCCACCGCGCCCGGCCATGTATCATTTTTTTTTAGAAGAATGGAAAAGATATTCCACAGTTAACTTTATGCTAATAAATTCTAGTGTTGGCAAAATTATAATTTAATAAAAATTGACTTTTAATAAGGCATTGAAAACTTGAAAAGTCTGTAACCATTTAAGAAATTGAAATAAAAATCTGTTTCCCTGTAAATCAATTAGTATGACCTATAGTCCCAGATGGTTTTACAGGAAAGTTTTATCAAACATTTAAAGAACAGATACACAGAGCACAGAAAAAGAAGAAAGATGCTTTCCCAGTCATTTTGAGGTTATTTTCACCTTGATGCCAAAAATCAAAGATGTCACAAAATCTGCCCTTCAAGCTAAATGTCATCATTTTCATTTTAGAATTTTTCATTGTTCTCTTATTCATACCTCAACATTCCTAAAAGTGTGCTTTGGCCTACTTAGTCCTGCAAGATGCTCCATGACAGAGAATTCTGTAGCCAAGGAAAGGAAAAGAGAATAAGTATAGGTGGTTATCCCTTTTTTTCTTGAAGACAGGCTCTTACCCTGTTGCCTAGGCTGGAGAGCAGTGGCATGATCATAGCTCACTGCAGCCTCAAACTCCTGGGCTCAAGTGATCCTCCTGCCTCCGTGTCCTAAATAGCTAGGAATCCAGGCGCTTGCCACCACACTGGCTGATTTTTTTAATTTTTTGTAGAGATGGGATCTTGCTATGTTGCCCAGGCTGGTCTCAAACTCCTGGCCTCAAGCAGTCCTCCCACCTTGGCCTCCACAAGCTCTGGGATTACAGGCATGAGCTACCATGCCTGGCCTGTTCTCAGGAGCATGTATGATAAATTCTGAAAAGTTTAGCAGTATCAGAAATTTTCAGATGTGGAGAAAGAGGAGTTCTCAAACTGCTAGTTTGAGTATAAATTGGTATAACCAACTTTTGAGAGCAGTTTACCAATATCTAGTAAACTTAAAGATGCTTAGACTTTAAAACCTAGCAATTCTAAGTATATAGTGTAAAAACACTCTCATATGTCCACAAGAATTCATGACAAATACACAACATTGCAAAATTATAAGAATAAAGGAAAAATAAAACCTTAGTATTCATCAGCAGAAGGGTGGATATATGGTTCTATACGATGGAGCCCTTGTAACAGTCAAGAGAGATGTGAATCTCAAAAAATAACATTAAGTGAAAAAGGAAGCTGATGAAGAATGCATATAGTAAGGTGCCATTTATACAAAGATTAAAAGCATACAAAAAATGCTGTTTACCTACAGAAAAATTGCAGTTTACCTACAGATACAGAAAAGGTCAATAAACATGCACAGAACTGTTAACCCCAACTGCAATAACAGGGAGGAGGTGGAATGGAAGGAGTAGGGGGCTTCTGCTGTATCTACATATATATCTGAAGGAGATAAGAGCAAATTTTTTAAATTTAAAAAAGGTAGATGATGGGTGTAGAAACTTCCAGGCCGGGTTAAGTAGCTCATGCCTGTGGTCCCAGCACTTTGGGAGGGCTGGGCTGGAGGATCGCTTGAGCCCAGGAATTCAAGACCAGCCTAGGCAACATAGCGACCCCATCTCTACAAAATATAGAATAATTAGCTGGACACAGTGGTGTGTGCCTGTGGTCCCAGTGACATGTGCCCATGGTCCCAGCTACTTGGGAGGCTGACTCGGAAGGATCACTTGGGCCCGAGAAGTCGAGGTGGCAGTGAGCTGTGATTGTGCCACTTGGCAGACTGGGCAACAGAGCTTGACCTGTCAAAAAAAAAAAAAAAACAAATTTTCCGTATCTTTTCATATTCTTGAAATAACTCATTAAAAAACAAAAATTGTGCCAATTCCAGTACTCTATTCTAGGGATCTTTTTTCTAGGAATAATAAGGATGAACAACCCTGCCACTGTTATGATACCCCCGGGTGGAAATGTGTCATCTTCCATGATGGCACCAGGCCACAATCCAGAGCTGCAGCCCAGGACTCCTCGCCCTGCTTCTCAGTCAGGTAATGACTTCCAATCTTTGAGGATGAAGAGTCTGAAACTTTCTGCACAGATCATTACAAAATTCAGTTATCTCTGATGCTGAATTTCTAATTTCCAAACTCACACTGTCACCTTCTTTACAAAATATGACCTGATTTCTTCAAGCTAAATGTCGTTATTTTCTTCTCAGAATTTCTCATTGTTTTCTTATCAGTTATACCCTAACTTTTCTAAAAGCATGCCTTGGCCTGCGTAGTCCTGCAAGATGCTCATTACATAGAATTCTGTAGTCAAGTAAATTTGGTAAATGCATCATTCTTTACCCTCCCTCCTGGAGATTCAAAAGTCACATATTGGAGGCACTGAAAGCCCTGCAGTGAAGAAACCCATCTAAGTTTGTTAGGTTCATTGTTTCCCAAACCTAAATGTTTTGTTTTCTTATAATGCTAATTAACATAGTTCTCCAGAATATGATTTGGTAAATACTGCTCTCCATGTTTTACATTTTGCTTTTAATGTCCACTACTGACCAGGCTCTTTTTAAGGCAGAATTCATCATCTTGGTATGTTGCTTCACACATAGAAGGTATTCACAAGCATTTATTTTATCAAATAGTAGCAGCAGATTTTACTCTGTATATCCAGAATTACAAAGGCCACTGCTCTAGGATCTAGATTGCAGTAGGTTAATTATTGCTTTGTTGACTATCTTTAAACAGATGCAATGGATCCACTCCTCTCTGGGCTCCATATACAGCAGCAAAGTCATCCCTCAGGATCTTTAGCTCCCCCACACCACCCAATGCAGCCTGTCTCTGTGAACAGACAAATGAACCCAGCTAATTTTCCCCAGCTGCAGCAGCAGCAGCAGCAGCAGCAACAACAACAACAACAGCAGCAGCAGCAGCAGCAGCAACAGCAGCAACAACAGTTGCAGGCAAGACCCCCACAGCAACATCAGCAACAACAGCCACAGGGAATTCGACCCCAGTTTACTTCCCCAACTCAGGTGCCTGTTCCTCCAGGCTGGAACCAGCTGCCTTCTGGAGCCCTTCAACCTCCTCCAGCCCAGGGTTCTCTGGGCACAATGACTGCAAACCAAGGGTGGAAGAAGGCTCCCTTGCCTGGCCCAATGCAACAGCAACTCCAGGCAAGACCATCCTTAGCTACGGTACAGACGCCTTCCCACCCTCCCCCTCCATATCCCTTTGGCAGCCAGCAAGCCTCACAAGCCCACACAAACTTTCCTCAGATGAGCAACCCAGGCCAGTTCACAGCTCCTCAGATGAAGAGTTTGCAGGGAGGGCCCTCTAGGGTCCCAACTCCCCTGCAGCAGCCCCACCTCACCAACAAGTCTCCTGCCTCCTCACCCTCCTCCTTCCAGCAGGGATCCCCTGCATCCTCCCCAACGGTTAACCAAACTCAGCAGCAGATGGGACCAAGGCCACCTCAAAATAACCCACTTCCCCAGGGATTTCAGCAGCCTGTCAGCTCTCCGGGTCGGAATCCTATGGTTCAACAGGGAAATGTGCCACCTAACTTCATGGTGATGCAGCAGCAACCACCAAACCAGGGGCCACAGAGTTTACATCCAGGCCTAGGAGGTGAGGAACACTGTAGCTATTTGTGTTGGTAAATTTGCTGGAGCTAGATCTTAGTAGAACTTCAGTTTTTAGAGTTAATGGAGGGAGTGAAATAAGGATGTAATTATTTGGTTTTGTGGATATGGTGGTGACACTTGATATAACTTAGTTAACTTGATACATTATGCAGCATCTTACTAGTTAAATTTAAGCTAGCTCTCTGAACTGAAATTCAGGTAAAAGTCAACGTAGAGATGTTCATTTTGTTTTTCAAATTATTTTTGCTTGATCTTTTACTAGTAAATTAAAATGTCCAGAAGAAAAATGCATTTTGTTAACAATTTAAACTTCTGAGTTGCTGAAAAATTAAGATTATGCAATAGAGCAGAAATAAAAAGAACAGGGTCTCATTGAAGAAAAGGCCCTTTTAGTTACCAATTTTTGTAATCCTAATTAATAAAATAGTAAGCATGGTACTTGTTAAGTTTGATTAAAGTATTAAAAGGGGAATAAGTTCAGAAATCATTGACTTTTATAGTTTTATAATGCCAATGCCTGCTCCTTAGAGAGGGAATTCCACCAGTTATACCTAAAGGAGATTTATTTATTTATTTTGTAAGGTGCCTCTTGTATGAAGAAAAAGCAATGGAGCTTAATGTGTGAGAGGTAAAACGATTACAGTAAAACTTATCCATCTCCATATTTATTATTTATTCTTATTAATCATTGATCTAGTGCACATGAATGTGCTTGGAGCTTTTCAGTAAGGTATAGAGTAGCAGTAATACTGTCATCTGATAAACATACCCCCCACCAAAAGACACCCATTGCCTATCCAGAAAAAAATCCTTGCATCTTTAGTGCAACATAGCAAAGGCATGTTCCCATGGTTTCTGGTGAAGTTAAGTTGCTCATCAGCCTTTCACTCTCTTGTAATTAATTTTGCTGACATGCAGGCTCTAATATTTGATTCGTAAGAAGTTCTTAGAAAATGCAAGAATGTTTCAGCTCCAAATTTCACTGTTCTGGGAATCTAGCCCCAGATCAGTGGAAGCTGGGTAGTCCCTCCTGCAAATGTGATTACTGATATAATTACAGTGGGAGCATGAAAATGGGCCTTGTCACTGTTAAAGAAAGGACAAATGCATATTTGTCTACAAAGAGTTTTTCAGGACATTGAAAATTTGGCCCTTAAAAAAATAAGTGGCTGGGCGCAGCGGCTCACGCCCGAATCCCAGCACTTTGGGAGGCCGAGGCGGGTGAATCACCTGAGGTCAGGAGTTCGAGACCAGCCTAGCCAACATGGTGAAACCCCATCTCGACTGAAAATACAAAAATTAGCCGGGTGTGGTGGTGCACACCTATAATCCCAGCTACTCGGGAGGCTGAGGCAGGGAGAATTGCTTGAACCTGGGAGGAGGAGGTTGCAGTGAGCCGAGATTGTGCCACCACACTCCAGCCTGGGCAACGGAGCGAGACTCTGTCTCAAAAAATAAAAATAAAAGTAAATAAATAAATGAATGAATATAATAAATTTTTAAGTGAGTTTAGGTCTTGATGCTTTCATAGAGCAGATGATATGCTCACCTAGGTGATCTGGCCACATCAAGGCCTGTGTTGTAAATGATAAGTGGGTTCTGAGATTCTCGTTATTACAAATTTTCTAAAAGTAGCCCTTCCAAAAAGGAACTGATACTTGAGAAAGATTCCATTAGAGTATGGTTTTTGGTACCAAAGCTGTCAGAATCACAGCAAACCTTATGAGAGGAAAGCATAATGATTTAATATAGCATCACTTTGAAGCTCCCATGAACTGTTTCCAATCTGTCTCTTCCAAAGAGACAAGCACAATATTGGGGGGAAATTTTCTGCAAAGGAGATTGTCATCAGTTTCCCTCAAAGGAAAAAAAATCACCAATCTATCCTTAATATCAGGACCCATCTCTTTGTTTTATACTATTTCACATCAATTTGTTTGAAATGAGAGAATTTAGCATATTCCTTTGGTGCCTGTGTTAAAATATGTAAAGTTTTGGGGTCCATTGTTAATTACAGAGAAAAGTGAGCCCTCAAACCTTGCTGTGGCGTGGCCTCAGATCACATTTAGGGAGCAGATTGCCATCTTTTCCTTGGCATGTTCTAAGTGTAAATTTTTTAGTATTTATTTTTCATTTTGACAATGCCTCATATAAGAGATTGTGTTGATTTTTTTAACCATCTTTCCCAACCTTATTATTAAAGATCCTACCAGTGTGACAGAGAGAGCTAAGCCAGTGGAGACTTCATGCAGCTCATCCTTCCTTATTCATTCCATATCTAAGCAAGAGTATAAATTTGCTAGGTAACTGCCTTACTCATTGTTTTCTATTAAGGAATGCCTAAACGCCTCCCACCTGGCTTCTCAGCAGGACAGGCCAATCCGAATTTTATGCAAGGTCAGGTGCCTTCGACCACAGCAACCACCCCTGGGAATTCAGGAGCCCCTCAGCTGCAAGCAAATCAAAATGTTCAGCATGCAGGTTTGTTTTCTGTGATTTGTTCAGCCAGCATTTATTGACCATTGTGTGGTAGACTTGATAGACAACAGGAGTATACAGATAAATAGTAAGTCTTGGTCTCTCCCCTTAATTTCAAGCCCAAAATAATTATTCTTTCAGGGCAGTAACTTTTGTCAATATATCAAAAGTCGGTAAAATGTCACAGGAACTCAGAAACATCTAAAAGGAGATGGAACTTGAGTTAGAGCAGGAATCAGCAGTTTTGTTTTTTTTTTTTTCTCTGAAGGGGCAGATAGTAAATATTTTTGGCTTTTCAGGTTATATAGTCTCTTGTTGGAGCTACTCAACTTTGTTATGATACCACAGAAAGTAGCCATAGACAATACATAAACAAACGAGCATGACAGCATTCCAAGCACTTGTTTGCTGACCCCTGAGTTAGAGCTTGCTCAGGTAATAAAAGGGAAAAAGGCATTTCTGGCACATGAAAACCACAGACACAAAGGCATGGAGGCATATTTGGACAACTGCAACTTTTTACATTTCTACATGATACATGTTAAGCTTTGTTTATGCTGAGTGTCTGAATTCTGGTTTACAGTGTGATATTTTTCAAACTTCTTCAGTTCAGATTTAATACCAACAGTGTACTACAAAAAGAAGAAATTTTGGAGAGGAAATAAGATACAGGGGAATGGCTAAAAAGTATTTGCAAAGCAGTAATGTATAAGCTCAAACTTCATGTTTCTGGTTGCTTAAGGACCACATGACTAATCCTCTTACCCTTTCTCGTTGAAGCAGTTTGGACTGAGGTAGTGCAACTAGTTTCTGAATTCTCATCCCCACTGGAGTTAATTTAGTAATGTGACTCCAACTTTAATTGTAAATCACTAAGGAATGAGACAAAAATCTGACTTTTACAAAAGTTCACACTATTTCTGGCAGGGAAACGGAAGGGTAGTGCAAACTGCTTAAATTTCCCTATCTGCTAAAGCAAAACTTCATTCCTGAGTTACATGAATTCATGGGTTTTTTTTGTTTGTTTTGTTTTGTTTTTTGAGATGGAGACTCGCTCTATCGCCCAGGTTGGAGTGCAGTGGCACGATCTCAGCTCACTGCAGCCTCCACCTCCCGGGTTCAGGCAATTCTCTGCCTCAGCCTCCTGAGTAGCTGGGATTACAGGCACCGGCCACCACGCCTGGCTAATTTTTGTATTTTTAGTAGAGACGGGATTTCACCATGTTGGCCAGGCTGGTCTTGAACTCCTGACCTCATGATCCACCCACCTCGGCCTCCCAGAGTGCTGGGATTACAGGTATGAGCCACCGTCTGGCGAATTCATTTTTTTTTTTATAGAAAGTTTTAAAACAGGCAGGGTGCGGTGGCTCACGCCTATAATCCCAGCACTTTGAGAGGCTGAGGCAGGCGGATCACTTGAGATCGTAAGTTTGCGACCATCCTGGCCAACGTGGTGAAACCCTGTCTCTACTAAAAATACAAAAAAATTAGCCGGGCATGGTAGCGCACACTTGTAATCCCAGCTACTTAAGAGGCTGAGACGGAGGATCGCTTGAACCTGGGAGGCAGAGGTTGCGGTGAGCTGAGATCACACCACTGCACTCCAGCCTGGGCAACAGAGAGAGACTCCATCTAAAAAAAAAAAAGTAAGTTTTAAAACAATGACAAAATCATTTCTCATTGTTGCACCCTATCACAGCTATTTTGTGTTTTTATATAGTACCTTCCATGTGTACATTTTTTCGTTTGTTTTGTTTTTGTTTTTGTTTTTGTTTTTGTTTTTTGAGATGGAGTTTTGCTCTTGTGCCCAAGCTGAAGTGCAATGGTGCAGTCTCGGCTCACTGTAGCCTCTGCCTCCCAGGTTCAAGCGTTTTTCTGTTTCAGCTTCCCAAGTAGCTGGAATTACATGCCCCACTAATTTTTTAATTTTTAGTAGAGATGGGGTGTCACCATGTTGGCCAGGCTAGTCTAGAACTCCTGACCTCAGGTGATCCACCCACCTCGGCCTTCTAAAGTGCTGGGATTATAGGCCACTGTGCCTGGCCCACATGTATGTGTTTTAATTTCCCCATCCTATCTAAAGTAGCTCTACTCCTGTCTCTTACTTTCTCTTCTCTTACCCTACTTTCTCTTGTTAGCTTTTACCGCTTCCTGAAAAAATACTTGTCTGTTTGTTAATTGTGTCTGTTGCCAGTTAGACTGTAGGCTCCAAGGATGCAGGGATTTGGTCTGTCTTATTTATTGATGTTACCTCAGCACCAAAGTGCCTTCCACATATTAGGTACTTAATGAATAATTGTCAGTTGAGTGAATATACACAGTATATTTAGTGTATACAAGCATATACAGTGGTCATGGAGTTCCACTTTGAGTTTATAAGGCTGGTTTAGAAAATCTTCCTTGGAGTTCAGGAAAAGTCTGGATAGTGTGAACAAGGTAGTTTGTCCCCTGCCTTCATAGTTGGAGCATGGACTGGCTTCATAACTTCATTATAGGGAACTTTCTAGTCCCCATTTAAAGATGAAAAATAAGGCCAAGTGCGGTGGCTCATGCCTGTAATCCCAGCACTTTGGGAGGCCGAGGCAGGTGGATCACCTGAGGTCAGGAGTTTGAGACCAGCCTGACCAACATGGTGAAACCCTGTCTCTACTAAAAATACAAAAGTTAGCCAGGCGTGCTGTTGTGCACCTGTAGTTTCAGCTACTGGGGAGGCTGAGGCATGAAAATCACTTGAACCCAGGAGGTGGAGGTTGCAATGAGCTGAGGTTGCACCAGAGCGAGATTCTGTCTCAAAAACAAAACAAGAGAAAAAGTGAAAAATAAAAGGGATAAAATAAACTACAAAGTTATGCAATTAAACGGGGAGATAATGCAAGTAGCTATAGGAAAATCCCAAAGACCCAGTAAATAAATAAGCACTACAGCAAGGCGGGTAGCAACTTTTGTCTAAATTAGAAATAGCTGAGAAGACTAGGACATGTGCCACATGATTCACCAGGGACTGTGCAGGATTTGCAGCTTCCAGATGGGTCATCTAGTCAGTTGGCTCCCACCAGAGGCTCAGCTTCCAGATCAAGATTAACTACTTTTTACCACATCAGGGCAGAGGAAACCTGTCCTTGGTGTTCTTTTCTTTGAAGTGCAGCATCCAGATATCACACACATAGCCTTTGAGAGTCATTATTATTACAGTTTTCCAAGAAGCATTTTTAAATGTCCTCATCATTGTTGAGGTTTTCCTAAGAGGACACTTCACATTCTTTGTTTCTCTGGCTCATTTATAGCAGAGTTATTTCACTAGCCTATAGTACTTTTTAAATTTAATTTAATTTAATTTTTGAGACAGGGTTTCTCTCTGTCACCAGGCTGGAGTGCAATGGCGTGATCTTTGCTCACTTCAACCTCCACCTCCCAGGCTCAAGCAATTCGCCTGCCTCAGCCTCCCAAAGTGCTGGGATTACAGGCATGAACCACCCGAGCCCCGCCACTACAAGTCATTTTAAAACAATGAGATGCTGCCTTTCTCATTATTTAATCTGAAAGAAAGTAAACTTTCTTAATCTTTGATATGTTAAATCTTTAAGATACCATATGGGACTATAGAAACTTTCTCCTTCTCTATTATATGGTCATTGGGAAAGTAAGCATTTATCCCACAGCCACATCTTCATAGTTTAGAAAACTCACAGGAAGTATGTCAACAGCACATTTATGTTGGTCAGTGGATATGTGGGTGATGGATGTCTTTCTGAGTAATGTAACTTGAGTGTCTTAATACCAATAAGATAAAAATATTTCTGAAACTATGACTTTTTTTTTTTTAAGGTGGTCAAGGAGCTGGTCCTCCTCAAAACCAGATGCAGGTGTCCCACGGGCCACCAAGTATGATGCAGCCCAGCCTCATGGGAATTCATGGCAACATGAACAATCAGCAGGCTGGTAGTTCTGGGGTTCCTCAAGTGAACCTCAGCAACATGCAAGGCCAGCCCCAGCAGGGCCCACCATCTCAACTGATGGGCATGCACCAGCAGATTGTGCCCTCCCAGGGCCAGATGGTCCAGCAACAAGGAACCTTGAACCCTCAGAACCCTATGATCCTTTCAAGGGCCCAGCTTATGCCACAGGGCCAGATGATGGTGAACCCTCCGAGCCAAAATCTTGGGCCCTCGCCCCAAAGGATGACCCCACCCAAGCAGATGCTTTCCCAGCAGGGTCCACAAATGATGGCGCCACATAACCAGATGATGGGGCCTCAGGGACAGGTTTTGCTCCAACAGAACCCAATGATAGAGCAGATCATGACCAATCAAATGCAGGGGAATAAGCAGCAGTTTAACACTCAGAACCAATCCAGTGTCATGCCGGGACCAGCCCAGATAATGAGGGGACCAACTCCGAACATGCAAGGAAATATGGTGCAGTTTACGGGACAGATGTCAGGACAGATGTTGCCCCAGCAAGGGCCTGTGAACAACAGTCCATCTCAGGTTATGGGGATTCAGGGGCAGGTCCTGCGGCCACCAGGGCCCAGCCCACACATGGCCCAGCAGCATGGTGATCCTGCTACTACGGCAAATAATGATGTCAGTTTGTCTCAGATGATGCCTGATGTTAGCATGCAACAAACCAACATGGTCCCCCCTCATGTACAGGCCATGCAGGGAAACAGTGCCTCGGGAAACCACTTCTCAGGCCATGGGATTTCTTTCAATGCGCCTTTCAGTGGAGCTCCCAATGGAAATCAGATGTCCTGTGGTCAAAATCCAGGCTTCCCAGTCAATAAGGATGTCACGCTAACGAGCCCATTGTTGGTCAACTTATTGCAGAGTGATATCTCTGCAGGCCATTTTGGGGTAAACAATAAGCAAAATAATACCAACGCAAATAAACCGAAGAAGAAGAAACCCCCTCGGAAGAAGAAAAACAGTCAGCAAGATCTAAAGTAGGTTGTGATGGTTTTGCCTCAAATTTTATTCATTTGTTTTCTATGTGGATAACTTTTTTTGATGGAAAATTTTACATAATATAAAACTAGAATAGTATAATGAAATCCCACTGCTTCTGCAATTATCAACTCATAGCTTATCTTGCCTTCGTCTGTACTCTCTTCCATTACCCTCTTGAGTATTTCAAAGCAAATTCACTTGGTAAATACTTCAGTGTGTCTCTAAAAGATAAGGACAGTTTTTAATATGCCCGCACAATATTGTTAGCACACCTAGAAAACTAATACTTCCTTAGTACTCTCATATCTGGTGTTCAAACTTCCCTGATTATCTCAAATTTTTTTCTTACAATTTGTTCAAATAAGGATCCAAACAAGATTCATATGTTGCAATTGGCTGGTATATCTCTTAATTCTACAGTGTCAGGGGGGTTTTGGCAATCAGAGCCTGAAAAGTAACCAGTGCTTCCATATGGTAACTCCACAAAGCACTGACTTCAGGCCTATGATGGCTATTGGGGAACCAGAGAGGCCAAATGTGTTTTGGAAATTAAAACTACTGCTGTCTCTCAAATAGAAATGGTTTTTTTGCACAGGTGCCTTTCCTTTAAAGGCTCTTTATCATCCCTAGAAGCTTAAAACCCCACGCTAAGATGATTGGACCTTTTAAATCAGTTACCCTTTCAGTAAACGTTCTCCAGGTGAGTTATATTGCAAGATCATAGCAGGAAAGGCAATTAACAATTTATATTTCATTTCCTGAAGCTAAGTATTAATTTGTGTTTCTGGGTTTGATAAAATGTTTCCAGAAAGAATATTCATTGAGCTATATTTTGTGCCTTTAATCATAAAACTAAATTTTGGAGACATTTATTATGAGGAAATAATGGCTAATGAATGTAAAACAGGTTAATTGAAACAAATTGTTAGAATTATAGAAAAAGAATCAAGAAACTTTATTTCAACAAGCTTAAATGTTCAAAATTAAACCAACTATCTTTATCCCAGCCTTCCCACAATATTCTTTGTACTGTGTTATATCATGCTCACTTGCTGCTTCTTGAATCTTATACTTTAAAAGCTTATCATGGTATATTATTAATAATAACATATTTTTCTGAATTCAAACTTAATTATCTAATTTTTCTGATAGCTCTTTCTCAGTTAAATTCTTTACTAGTATCAATCTGTGGGAATAATTATTTAATAAATATTTTATTCTCTCGATAGTCTGGGAGTAAAATTGGAAGGTTATTCAGTTGCCTCTAGTGTGCATTTTTTGCCATCTTCACCAGCCCTTAGGGAAATTGCTTACTTAGGTCTACAAATTGTGAAAGCGACCTCATACAGCATCAGGACTCCTAGGAAAGGGAGACAGTGGGTTTACAGGAAAAGTACCTGCTTCCAGCTCTACCACTAGTTCACTGTGAAATCTTGGGCCTGTTTCACACACCTTTTTGGGCCTTTATTTTCTCATTCATAACATGAAGGGGCAGGCGGGGCGTGGTGGCTCACGCCTGTAATCCCAGCACTTTGGGAGGCCGAGACGGGCAGATCATGAGGTCAGGAGATCGAGACCATCCTGGCTAACCCAGTGAAACCCCGTCTCTACTAAAAAATACAAAAAAACTAGCCGGGCGAGGTGGCAGGCGCCTGTAGTCCCAGCTACTCGGGAGGCTGAGGCAGGAGAATGGCGTGAAGCCAGGAGGCGGAGCTTGCAATGAGCTGAGATCGCACCACTGCACTCCAGCCTGGGCGACAGAGCGAGACTCCATCTCAAAAAAAAAAAAACACATGAGGGGGCTGGACCAGATATTTGAGATTTCTTAGCTCTACAATTTTCTGAAAGTAAGGGTTACCACTGAATCTTTGCCTGTAATTTAAAGTGAGAGAAGTTTTACAAGGAGCAAATTGTTATAGGGGTCTGGATGTGCTAAAGATCTGCTTCAGGTTCTAAATTTCCATGTGCTAGGGGGCTTTTAAAATGGATTTTGGTGGCTTATGAAACTGTACACAGTAGAGTGAGACAAAACACTACCTAAAAGTGGGTGAACAAAATCAGGGCAAAGGGAAACTAAAGATAGAAAAGAAAAGTACAATTAGTACTGAGATTACAAACAAAATGAGGCCCGTGATCTGTCTTGTTCTTTGAGAATGTGGATGTTAGTAGCTACATTTTCTTCATTTTTTTCTTCCCCACTAAAAATTTTAAGCTACACCCAGGTAAAAGTGAAGGCATCTCAAAGCCAATAGAGATGTCTGTACATTCTGCAGCAAAATTTTTGTTGTGGTGGTCTCAATCTTTATTTGTTCTCTGAACACCATTTCCATCAGCCAGCCTATACAACCTTTTGCAAGGTGTTATGAATTGAGCCCCCACTGTTATATCCACAAAAAAGAAACAATCAGACCCTGTAGTTGAATTTGATCGCTACGTTGGAGATAGTGTGGTTTCACAGGAATAATATCTTATAACATTGATAGCCCTATGATCAAGTCTTAAAAACATCTAAGGAATGGGTGATTACATGAAAATTATTGCATCAGGAATTTGTGGAAAGCATTTTGAGTAAATACAGTGCTGTTAGATTAAGTGGATTTTAACATTTAATGAAATTGCCAGATTATTTTTATGCCAATATTTAATGTTTTATCCACACTAGAGAGAGATGAATAATGGTAATACAAACATTTTAGTTCTTCAGAAATAGAGGAAGGGTTAAGCTAGTTCTGTGTATTTTCTATGCAACTTATTCTAAAATATGTTACTTTTTTTTTTTTTTTTTTTTTTTTAAGCACCCCAGATACTCGCCCAGCTGGTCTGGAAGAGGCTGATCAGCCACCATTGCCTGGAGAACAAGGAATTAACTTGGATAACTCAGGCCCTAAACTGCCAGAATTTTCAAACCGGCCACCAGGTGATAAAATGTTAGCTAGATTATACACTTATCACATTTGCACGTGGCATTACAAGGCTTCATTGTCTTCGAGAAAACAATAGTATTTTATCTGCTAACTAGTCTACTTCAGTGATTTAATGTGTCTCGCCTTGGTATTAAGTAAAAATTTCAAATATAACTTTTGAAGGCACATACACACATTCTATTCAAATTTGTGTTTGTTATTTTAAGTCCTCATAAAATCGGACTGAAATGTGGTTGGGCACGATGGCTCATCCACCTGTAATCCCAGCACTTTGGGAGGCCAAGGTGAGCAGATTGCTTGAGCCCAAGTGTTCAAGACCAGCCTGGGCAACATGGTGAAACTTTGTCTCTACAAAAATTTTTTTTAAAATTAGCCGGGTATGGTGACACACACCTACAGTCCCAACTACTCAGGAGGCTGAGGTGGGAGTATCACCTGAGCCCAGGAAATTGAAGTTGCAGTGAGCCATGATCATGCCACTGCACTCCAGCCTGGGCTATAGGGGTGAGACCCTGTCTCAAAAAAAAAACCCCTGAAATGTGAAGTGCCTCTTTATTCTTGTCAATGTCAAGGTTCTAGTTGGCATCAGAACAGGATAAGATTAAATGGAGAGATGATTTCACTCTAATCCTGCTTACCTCCCTTTCCTGCAGCGTTTCTTCCTGGGGCTTTTTCAAAGCAGGGAACTACCAGGGTTTAAAACAAGGTGATCTTTTTTATAGAAGTTTCATTATTGAGTCTTTAAAATATAAAAAAGATATAAAGAAATAAAAGAGGCCGGGCCCGGTGGCTCAAGCCTGTAATCCCAGCACTTTGGGAGGCCGAGACGGGCGGATCATGAGGTCAGGAGATCGAGACCATCCTGGCTAACACAGTGAAACCCCGTCTCTACTAAAAAATACAAAAAAAAAACTTAGCCGGGCGAGGTGGCAGGCGCCTGTAGTCCCAGCTACTCGGGAGGCTGAGGCAGGAGAATGGCGTGAACCCGGGAGGCGGAGCTTGCAGTGAGCTGAGATCCGGCCACTGCACTCCAGCCTGGGTGACAGAGCGAGACTCCGTCTCAAAAAAAAAAAAAAAAAAAGAAATAAAAGAGACACCCATTTTTCTGCCACGTAGGTTAATAATTTATAATAAATAGGACCAATGTTGGAAGCCCCCTTTGTTGTACCCTCTCTGATTATAAAATAATACTATCCTTTAAATGTTGAAAAATTATGTCAAAGATGGAAAAGCTCCTAAAACTAATTCATTCAAACATGGATATTATAGAACCAAAGCCAGCTGCCACAATATCTCTAAACCTAGTTATCTTGGCCTGAGCAATGACTTGTAACTTTATTCCCCTATGACACGGTTGAGGATGCACAATCCTTCACACTTAGACTACTCTCTCCTGTGTTTACAGAGGGTATGTTTTGTTTCTTCCTCACTAGTTATTTCAGCTCCTTTTTGGCATGAAAATGAGAGTGACATTATTTTAGGAATAAACTTTAATCTACCCCTGATTTATGTATTTTAAAAGTGAATCCAAACAAAAAGCTATCATTATATCAATATTTTGTGTTATTTATTACAAATTGTTTGGGCATATCACACTTCCCATCAGTGAGATGCAGCGGCATAGCTGAGACTGGGTGGTCATCAGTCTTTGGGGAATATGTCCAGAAGGCATTGAGAACAGGAACATGCCTTCTTGCCTCAGACACATCTGAACTCTTCTATGTTATATGAATCCCAGGGTCTTTGTATACATTTATTGCCTTCTTTCTGCAAACTGGGGACCTGCAGGCTGAATTTGGCCTATAATGGGTTTGAGTTGCTATGCAGTGTCTTAAACAAAAGTCTGAATTTAAATGCCTTTAAAGAGGGCATCTGCTCTGCAGTTTGGCATTGTTGACAGGACTCTTGCTATCTTATACCAGTCCACTTCTATTCTCTACTACCTGCCTGACCCCTAAAGGCATAGGAGTTTGCGTTCCCTGAGTAATAAATTTGGTTTGTGATTGTGTTATGGGCACTGTGTGTGTCCTGGCTTTCCCTCTTCACCATTCTGTCACATCAACCCCAATCTGTCTTATCATTAGTGCCTTTTGGACTGCTGCCTCCAGCTTCTAGACTCTGTAGCAGCCATGCCCTTAACTGTTACCTTTGAGAGGCTGCTGTATTGTCTATGCTGTCCTCTTTGGTATTTACTGTCTGGTGGGCTGATTTTAAAGATAAAAGACATCCATGTCATAGCCCTGACATCAACAGGCTTTTGCAGAAATTATGATTTTCTTAATGTGGGAACCCCAGACTGAATGTGAAAAATAGGAACCTGCTATATTTGACTATATAGTCTAAAGGACAATTGAACCATAGAAATGCCATATGTTATTGGCTTTATAAAGGTCAAGAAGGTACTCGGGCCTAAAATAAGAAAGGATTTTTAAAAAAATCTTCAAAACTGGATTCTACACATTGTATTCGTTGATACCATGGAAATCTTTGGCCAGAAGACATTAATTAGCTATTGAGTACTGAGTTTGACCCACAAAATTTGATAGCTGCTCTATGAAAATGTTGAGTCAGCATTTCTTTTGACCGCCAGAGCCAATTGCTCTTATTCCTACACCTTCTTAAAACCTCCCCAATGTACTCTTCATGCAACAATGGAATAAATCTAGTTTGTAGAACTGGAATTGTATCCCATATATGCACAGCTGTATGCCCACTTTTTCCCACAGAACTACCGTTATTCTTGGTTTGCGTATCTTTTTTTTTTTTTTTTTGAAATGGAATTTTGCTCTTGTTGCCCAGGCTGGAGTGCAATGGCGCAATCTTGGCTCACCACAACCTCTGCCTCCCGGGTTCAAGCGATTCTCCTGCCTCAGCCTCCCAAGTAGCTGGGATTACAGGCATGCGCTACTATGCCCAGCTAATTTTGTATTTTTAGTAGAGACGGGGTTTCACCATGTTGGTCAGGCTGGTCTCGAACTCCTAACCTCAGGTGATCTGCCCGCCTCGGCCTCCCAAAGTGCTGGAATTACAGGCATGAGCCACTGCGCCTGGCCAGTTTGTGTAACGTTTTATCTTTTCTGATTGTAAGGTTTTGGTTCTAAAATGCCAAGTAAAATCTTCACAAAAAAGAGAATAATTTGAGATGTTGCCCTCTGCATATCTAGAAGACATTGTCCTTCAGGGTTCTTTTTCCAAAATTATTATTCCTGAGGGCTATGCTTCCGCCTTCCTTATTCTCCAACTGTGGATTCATGGAAAATATTTCTCCAAATAGAGATTTGCATGTAAGAAAGTTAAGTGCAAATTAATATCCATAAAAACTTCAGTGCCCTAATTTTATTTTCAATGTGTATATCAGCTTCCATTAACTCCTACTGTTTATTAAACTGATTTACATCTGAAGGGCAATTTTAATTCAGTTGGTTTCCCCCAAAGGATTAATCCTGAAGGATGTGGCATAGTGTATGGAGCCAATGAATTAGAATAATTTTAAATTTCTCTTTCTTAAGGAACTGAATCCTAGAATTTTATATTTTACTTCTGTTGAAAGAATAAAAAGGCTGTCTTCAATGCTGTTATTTTCAATAAAACCACATCTTTAAAAAAATTATTCCTATGCTAACAGAAGAAGTGAATCCTAAATGCTTTACTTCATTCACAAGTACATTGAAATATTGATTATGACTACAGAAGATCTGAATCTTGGGTAGACAGGCACTTGCTGTTGATGGAGTTTTTCTCATTTCATCTGAATGTTTGGCTGGTAATAGACACAGCCATTTTCAGTGCATAGCACAGAAAATCAGGCTCTTAGTACAGTCATGGCTCATTCAGACCCTACACACCAAGGAGCTCCAGGTTTTTTGATGCTTTGCTTTTTGCTTCCTTAAGCACTGTGCCCCTTTTGCTTATGTCAAGTAATGAGGGGCTGCCCCCTGCCCCAGGAGTGGGCGTGCCTGAGCTGTTTGTGCATAGTCTGTGCCACCTAGATGAGTATTGCTTAGCTATACTCTAAAGGTAGCAACATTTTCTTGCTGAAAAATCTAACTTCCCTGATTTGGGGGGCTTGTTTTAGGTTATCCTTCTCAACCAGTTGAACAGAGGCCACTTCAGCAGATGCCTCCTCAACTCATGCAGCATGTGGCACCCCCACCACAGCCACCACAGCAGCAGCCACAGCCACAACTGCCTCAGCAGCAGCAGCCACCACCTCCCAGTCAGCCACAGTCTCAGCAGCAGCAGCAGCAGCAGCAGCAGCAACAAATGATGATGATGCTCATGATGCAGCAGGATCCCAAATCAGTTAGGCTTCCAGTCTCTCAAAGTGTCCATCCTCCAAGGGCCCCCCTGAACCCCGACTCCCAGAGAATGCCCATGCAACAGAGTGGCAGTGTGCCTGTCATGGTCAGTCTGCAAGGACCTGCCTCCGTGCCACCATCACCTGATAAACAAAGAATGCCAATGCCTGTGAATACTCCTTTGGGAAGCAATTCAAGGAAAATGGTCTATCAGGAGAGCCCGCAGAATCCTTCCAGCTCGCCACTGGCTGAGATGGCCTCGCTCCCTGAAGCAAGTGGCAGTGAAGCACCATCTGTCCCAGGAGGCCTAAACAACATGCCTTCACATGTAGTACTTCCCCAGAATCAGTTAATGATGACAGGGCCAAAACCTGGACCATCGCCCCTTTCAGCAACTCAAGGTGCAACTCCCCAGCAACCCCCTGTAAATTCCCTGCCCAGCTCTCATGGCCACCACTTTCCAAATGTGGCCGCACCAACCCAGACATCTAGGCCCAAAACACCAAACAGAGCCAGCCCCAGACCCTATTATCCTCAGACACCCAACAACCGCCCTCCCAGCACAGAACCTTCAGAAATCAGTCTGTCACCAGAAAGACTCAATGCTTCCATAGCAGGACTCTTCCCTCCACAGATTAATATTCCTTTACCTCCTAGGCCAAATTTAAACAGGGGCTTTGATCAACAAGGCCTAAATCCAACAACTTTGAAGGCCATCGGGCAAGCACCTTCAAATCTTACCATGAATCCTTCCAATTTTGCTACCCCACAAACTCACAAATTAGATTCTGTGGTAGTGAATTCTGGAAAGCAGTCTAATTCTGGAGCAACAAAACGGGCAAGTCCAAGCAACAGTCGCAGGTCTAGTCCTGGGGCCAGTAGGAAAACCACTCCAAGCCCCGGGAGGCAAAATTCAAAAGCCCCTAAACTTACTCTGGCCTCTCAGACAAATGCAGCCCTGTTGCAGAATGTGGAGTTGCCGAGAAATGTATTGGTCAGTCCCGCTCCTCTGGCCAATCCCCCTGTACCTGGGAGCTTTCCTAACAACAGTGGGCTGAATCCTCAGAATCCTACTGTGTCTGTGGCTGCAGTTGGGGGTGTTGTTGAGGATAACAAGGAGAGCTTGAATGTGCCTCAGGACAGTGATTGCCAGAATTCCCAGGGTAGGAAGGAACAGGTAAACATTGAACTAAAAGCAGTCCCTGCCCAAGAAGTTAAAATGGTTGTCCCTGAAGATCAATCCAAAAAGGATGGGCAGCCTTCGGATCCTAACAAACTTCCCAGTGTCGAAGAGAACAAAAATTTGGTGTCTCCTGCTATGAGGGAAGCACCAACATCGTTAAGTCAACTTCTTGACAACTCTGGAGCTCCCAATGTGACGATTAAACCCCCTGGGCTTACAGATCTGGAAGTAACACCTCCAGTAGTTTCTGGGGAGGACCTCAAAAAAGCATCTGTCATTCCCACACTGCAGGATCCGTCTTCTTCTAAAGAACCCTCTAATTCCCTAAACTTACCTCACAGTAATGAGCCGTGTTCAACCCTTGGGCATCCCGAATTGAGTGAGGTCAGTTCTAACGTTGCACCAAGCATCCCTCCAGTAATGTCAAGACCTGTTAGCTCTTCCTCCATTTCCACTCCTTTGCCCCCAAATCAAATAACTGTATTTGTCACTTCCAATCCCATCACAACTTCAGCTAATACATCAGCAGCTTTGCCAACTCACTTGCAGTCTGCATTGATGTCAACAGTTGTCACAATGCCCAATGTGGGTAGCAAGGTTATGGTTTCTGAGGGACAGTCAGCTGCTCAGTCTAATGCCCGGCCTCAGTTCATTACACCTGTCTTTATCAATTCATCCTCAATAATTCAGGTTATGAAAGGATCACAGCCAAGCACAATTCCTGCAGCCCCACTGACAACCAACTCTGGCCTGATGCCGCCCTCTGTTGCAGTTGTTGGCCCTTTACACATACCTCAGAACATAAAGTTTTCTTCTGCTCCTGTACCGCCTAATGCTCCCTCCAGTAGTCCTGCTCCAAACATCCAGACAGGTCGACCTTTGGTCCTTAGCTCACGAGCCACCCCTGTTCAGCTTCCTTCCCCTCCTTGTACGTCTTCTCCAGTTGTCCCTCCTCATCCCCCTGTCCAGCAAGTGAAAGAATTGAATCCAGATGAGGCTAGCCCTCAGGTGAACACCTCAGCAGATCAGAACACTCTTCCCTCTTCACAGTCAACCACAGTGGTTTCTCCCCTTTTGACCAATAGTCCAGGGTCCTCTGTCAACCGGCGAAGCCCAGTCTCGTCTAGTAAGGGCAAAGGAAAAGTGGACAAAATTGGCCAAATTTTGTTGACCAAGGCGTGTAAGAAAGTTACAGGCTCTCTTGAGAAAGGGGAAGAACAATATGGTGCAGATGGAGAGACTGAAGGCCAAGGGCTAGACACCACAGCTCCGGGGCTCGTGGGAACAGAGCAGTTACCCACAGAGCTGGACAGTAAAACCCCAACGCCCCCAGCACCCACTCTGCTAAAAATGACCTCTAGCCCCGTGGGCCCGGGCACTGCCTCAGCAGGACCCAGCTTACCTGGCGGTGCTCTCCCCACCAGTGTACGCTCGATAGTAACCACTCTGGTACCCTCCGAGCTCATCTCCGCCGTACCGACCACAAAAAGCAATCATGGTGGCATAGCATCTGAGCCACTTGCGGGTGGCCTAGTGGAGGAGAAGGTGGGATCCCATCCAGAACTTCTACCCAGCATAGGTATGTACTTGGGGCTTCATCATCTCTTTGTGTCAGTTTTTTGATGACCTAATCCCACAAGAGAAAGCATGACTCGTTTTTTACTTGGAGGAGAGTGGGCTAAATGGAAGTAGTTTTATTTATTGAAAGTACGTTGGAAAATATGCTTTTAAATCCCATGTTAAGTTTGCATTCATTAAAGAGAGCTAAGGGCCGGGTGCGGTGGCTCCCGCCTGTAATCCCAACACTTTGGGAGGCCAAGGCGGGCGGATCACTTGAGGTCAGGAGTTCGAGACCAGCCTGGCCAACATGGTGAAACTCCATCTCTACTAAAAATACAAAAATTAGCCAGGCATGATGGCACACACCTGTAATCCCAGCTACTCAGGAGGCTGAGGCAGGAGAATCGCTTGAACCTGGGAGCAGAGGTTGCAGTGAGCCGAGATCACGCCACTGTACTCCAGCCTGGGCAACAGAGCGAGACTCTGTCTCAAAAAAAACAAAGAGAGCTAAGGCTCTCAAAACAAAGAGCTCCTGAAATAATGACACCTTTCATTTATATAAAAGTTTTTCAATTTACAAGGAAGCATTTTTACATATGTTGTCTTGCATCATCTTTATACCAACCATATCAGATATTTTTAATCCCATTGTATGGGTGAGAAGATTGAAGCTCAAAGAAGTTCAGTGTTTGTTCAGAGTCTATACTGTGAACCTCCCATTTAACACTGTACCTTACGTGTGAACAGCAGCTTCTGCAGATTCTCTTTACCAGGGTGAAGATTTGCTCATGACTTTCAGAACAATGGGTCCTCATTCTCATTGTACTCTATCTCAGGAACCATTCTTTTTTTGTCTGGGCTACTCTAGAGGAGAGCTGGAAGAAAACTGGGTTTCATGATAGTGGACACGGCAGAAACAAAGTGGTCAAGAGCCTGTAGGCTTGGGTTGGTATTATAACACCAGCATTTACCAGCTCTGTGGACTTGGGCAAGTTACTTGACCACTCCAGACTTTGGTTTCCTCCTTTGTAATATGGAACAATAATAGTTGTAAGAATTCAATAAGGTAGTACATATAACATTCTTAGCACAGAACCTAGCATATAATTATTCAATAAGTGGTAAAAATTGTTATTCCCAGTTTCTTTTTGATGTAATCTCTTTGTTGATTGGTGCATTCCATTTGTGTGTATCTAGTTGAGGCTATTTCCTATGTACTGTTAAAATGGGCTAATGATGGAAGCATAGGTGTCCTTACAACCGCCCCTCCTTCCCTTCTTCCCTTCCCCTACATGTTCCTCCTCCTGTGAGGCTTAAGTGAAGAAGCTCTATTTCCTCAGAGTGGAGTCAGTCACACACTGCTAGAGCTGAGAAAGACCTTTGCAATATCCTAGGCCAGCTAATTAAGTGCCTATCTTATTTATGCAGCTAAAATGCTTCGAGTGCCTACCACTGAGTGGTAAGCACCCAGGTGGAGAGGCAGAAAGAACACAAGCTTCAGGGTAAGATCAGAGTTCAAATTCTAGCCCACTGGTTACCAGTTACAGTTGATACATTCCTTAACCTCTCCTAAGCCATGTACTTCACTTGTAAAATGGAGATTGTACATTCTACCTCCCAGAATTTAGGATTCTGAGAGAGGACTCAATGAGAAAATTTGTCAAGTGGCCAACACACTGCCTCACACCGAGCTCTGGAAAGGTTAATTCCCCTTCTCTCTGCCTCTTCACCTCAGTGTTAGAGATATGGGGGCAGGATAAAGGCCTTCAAGGAGTTTGCTGCTCTTACAGGAGACAGTCTTCACAAGACTGGGTGCTTATTCTATCTTGTTCTAGTTCTGTTGGTGTAGATGAACCTTAATAATTAAAAGGGAACCTGCTGTAAATTAAGTATATCCTTCACTATTAAATATTTCCACTTCTCCTTTCAGGAGACTTTTCCCTCTAGTATCAAGAGAAAAATGATGAAGTAATTAGAAATTTTTTTTATCTGGATCATATATTATACTAGAGAAATATGTGGGCCTTGAGGAGATGAACCACACTTGGAAAAAGTTCTCAATTTTAGTTAAGAATACCCACTTTGCTTATAAGTGATTATTTCTATTCTTTTTCAAGGGACTTCTGTGCTTTTACTTTGAAAATGTGAGAAATTGGCCAGGCGCAGTGGCTCATGCCTATAATCTCAGCATGTTGAGAGGCTGAGGCAGGTGGATCACTTGAGCCCAGGAGTTTGAGACCATCCCGGGCAACAAGGCAAAACCCTATCTCTACAAAAATATATATATATAAATTAGCCGGGCATGGTGGCATGCACCTGTGGTCCCAGCTACTCAGAAGGCTGAGGCGGGAGGATTGCTTGAACCCACGAGGCGGAGGTTGTGGTGAGCCGAGATCCTGCCATTGCGCTACAGCCTGGGCGACAGAGCAAGTCTGTCTCAGAAGAAAAAGAAAAGGAAATTTGAGAAATGAACACTAAAGTTAAAAGTAGAAGTTAAGATATAGTTTTAAGGTTTATCAGATGAGCATCCAAAATAAATTCTTATACATAAATGCCTAATTTACTGCTTTAATAAGCAGGGAGGGAAATATACAAAATTCAGTTTCCACAAGAGAGTAAAACGTATTGTCGCAGAGTTTAGCTAGGATTTTAGACTGAGGTGTCAAGATGTGACTGTGGCATACCCACGCCATAATCTTTACTGTATCTTCCAGGATGGTTCCCTTCTAGAGTGCATTATGTATTTTATTCCATTCCTTAAGGGCCTAAGTTCTCTGTGTCCTTTGAAGCCTGATTCTGATGTTTCTCCCTTTAATGTGCCTTCAGATTTCTCAACCTAGAAGTGCTAACCCTTGCTTTGGACTTTTGTAGTATTTTATACTTTGTGACTCCTTCATATGACATCAGAGTGCACTCAAGTGCACCACATGTATGTATCTTATCTTTAATACTAGACTGAGTTCCTGATGTGCAAGAGGATGTAGTTTGGTCTCTCAGGGTACCTGGCACAGTGTCTTGCCCCTAGTAAGTTCTTCGCAACTATTTGTTAGATAAGTAAATAACATATGAAATTTATTTATTTATTATGTATGAATTGAATGCCTGCTTTATGCCCATCACTTTTGCTGAGTGCTGTAGAAAAGTACAAAACTATGTGACCATTTCCACTCTCATGGAGTATAGTCTTTAGGGAGTAAGACTAGATTTTTTAAATGCTGAGGGGAATGTATAATTGTACCTCTATGGTTTGGGTTGCCTACTAAGGTATGCTTTGGGACTTTTTCGAGTAGTGTTCAGAACCTGACCTCAAGAAACAGAAAATATGAGTGCTGTGTTCTTATAGCCATCTCCTTCCCTTATTATTATACATACCAAAAGGAAAAGCTTATACCCCTAAATGGTAGTCATTGGTACTGAGTGTTATGGTAATTAATTTTTTTAGTAAGTCTTAAAATGTACTTGTGGCCGGGCGCGGTGGCTCAAGCCTGTAATCCCAGCACTTTGGGAGGCCGAGACGGGCGGATCACAAGGTCAGGAGATCGCGACCATCCTGGCTAACACGGTGAAACCCCGTCTCTACTAAAAAATACAACAAAAACTAGCCGGGCGTGGTGGCGGGCGCCTGTAGTCCCAGCTACTCGGGAGGCTGAGGCAGGAGAATGGCGTAAACCCGGGAGGCAGAGCTTGCAGTGAGCTGAGATCCGGCCACTGCACCCCAGCCTGGGCGACAGAGCGAGACTCCGTCTCAAAAAAAAAAAAAAAATGTACTTGTAATTTCGAGGCCAATTTTGAGTACTGCCCTCTAAGAGTATATTGTTTCAGCAGTTACTTAGCCCTTGATTAGGTTAATGCTTTCTTTTTGTTTAGAAAAGAAAGTAAAAGGTCTGTAATTTTTTTTTCCTTGCCTTAGCCCCTTCACAGAATTTAGTCTCAAAGGAAACTTCAACCACAGCACTGCAGGCCTCTGTTGCCAGACCAGGTAAGGTGTACTTTGGAAAAACATCTTGGAGTGGGATGGGTTACATGTGAAGGAACTACTGCTGTCCTCAACGTCATGTGTTCTTATGCCAGGAAGTAGCTGGAACTATTTTATCTGTTTGTTTCAGAGCAGACTTTGGTTGAGCAGCAGAGCTTGTGCAGTTCTACTTGAGATTATTTTCCCCCTGACCAGCTTGCTCTCTTATGCATTCATAGTGTCAGCTAAGGAACTCAAGAAGGGCATCTCTGTGCCCATTGTCTGCCACCCAGCCATGGGTTTCTGTTGCAGAGTTTTCCCTGTTCTATGACCCTGGCACCCATGGTTGGCAGCTGAATAACTGGCATATGGTGACTTACGGGGCTGGCAAGCATTAATGCACTTTGTAATTTTATTATCATGACAGTAGTGGAGTCTTGTTCATAGAGTCTCTGCCACAATGTGGTAGCCATTCCTCCAGGGAGGCAGTCATTTCAGTCACCTCTGGGTGGCATTAAGTTTCTCCCTGTGACCGATATATTGTAAATAGCACAAGGGATGATAGTTCTGGAAGTAGGAGCCCATGGTAATCTGACAAATAACTGCTGTGGGATCAGGATCAGCTCAGAATACATGAGGATGATGGCAGTAACAGCCCTTGGTTTGCCTTTACACACTGGAGGCAGATAAATATCAGATATGGTACAGTTTAGTCTCGCCTGATTCTTTGTCACTGTAGATCACTGAGGAGTTAAAAAAAAAAAAAAAAAAAAAAAGTCTGACTGGTTCCCACAGAGGTAAGAATCTCATTGAAACTACAATTCACATACTTGACAAAGTAAGAAAAAAAAATAGTAGCCATGCTTAATTTTGTGAATCTGAGCCAATAAAAGTAAGGTATAGTTTGTGATTATTTTAAAACCTACTTCAGAATGCTACATCCTATGTGATGGATAGGACTTTCTACTGCGCACTCTGAATAAAATCAGGCCTCTGAAAGTAGTGTGCGAGCAAAAAACATTTCAGTCACCCAGAGTCTTTTTTTTTTTTTTTTTTTTTTTTTTGAGACAGAGTCTTGCTTTGTCATCCAGGCTGGAGTGCAGTGGTGCGATCTCTGCTCACTGCAAGCTCTGCCTCCTGGGTTCACACCATTCTCCTGCCTCAGCCTCCCGAGTAGCNAGTCACCCAGAGTCTTTTTTTTTTTTTTTTTTTTTTTTTTTGAGACAGAGTCTTGCTTTGTCATCCAGGCTGGAGTGCAGTGGTGCGATCTCTGCTCACTGCAAGCTCTGCCTCCTGGGTTCACACCATTCTCCTGCCTCAGCCTCCCGAGTAGCTGGGACTACAGGTGCCTGCCACCACGCCTGGCTAATTTTTTGTATATTTAGTAGAGACGGGGTTTCATCATGTTCGCCAGGATGGTCTTGATCTCATGACCTCGTGATCCACCTGCCTTAGCCTCCCCAAGTGCTGGGATTACAGGTGTGAGCTACGGCACCCGGCCCAGCCACCCAGATGCTTTCTTTGTTGCCATTGCCCACATGATACCTGACATCATGTTGATATTTGAGAAGGGTAGGAATGGAGCACATTTTTTAAAGGAGGGGTCATACAGCAAAACTCATTTTTGGTAAGAAAAGGAGTAACTATAAAGAGAAAAGGAATTCCATTTCCTGCCCCAACCCTACTCTAGAAAATAGGATTTACCATATCATTTTTCCCCCTTCTCACAGTAATTGGCTGAAGAATCCTGTTCCATTTTGAAGTTTGGTATAAATGAATCTCCTTATCCTTAATATCCCTCAGAGCCACTGATTATCTTCATTGAACTTTCTTGATCTCTACTTATGAATCAGCAGTGATAGTGTTAAGATTCTCAAAAGCATCAAACTTTCTTGTTTTAAAAGAGGAAACTAGGCCAGGCGCGGTGGCTCACACTTGTAATCCCAACACTTTGGGAGGCCGAGGCGGTCAGATCACCTGAGGTTGGGAGTTCGGGATCACCCTGACCAACATGGAGAAACCCCGTCTCTACTAAAAATAGAAAATTAGCTGGGTATGGTAGTATGTGCCTACAGGTACACATGCCTGTAATCCCAGCTACTCTGGAGGCTGAGGCAGGAGAATCGCTTGAACCTGGGATGCAGAGGTTGTGGTGAGCTGGAGATTGAACCATTGAACTCTAGCCTGGGCAACAAGAGCAAAACTCTGTCTCAAAAAAAAGAGCAAACTAGGCTGGGTGTGATGACTCATGCCTGTAACCCCAGTGCTTTAGGAGGCTGAGATGGGGGGAATGATTGAGCCCCAGGGGTTCAAGATCACCCTGGGCAACATAGCAAAACGCCATCTCTACAAAAAATTTTTAAAAATTAGTTGGGCTTGGCATGCATGCTACTTGGGAGGCCGAGGTAGGAGGATCATCTGACCCCAAGGAGTCCAGTTGAGGCTGCAGTGAGCTGTGATCCCACTGCACTCTAGCCTGGGAGACAGAGTGAGACCATCCCCCCAAAAATAAAAATAGGCCAGGTGCAGTGGCTCATGCCTGTAATCTCAGCACTTTGGGAGGCCGAGGCGGGCGGATCACTTGAGGCCAGGAGTTCAAGACAAGACTGGCCAACATGTCTAAACCCTGTTTCTATTAAAAATACAAAAATTAGCTGGGCATGGTAGTGTGTGCCTGTAGTCCCAGCTACTTGGGAGGCTGAGGCAGGAGAATTGCTTGAACCCTGGAGGTGGGGGTTGCAGTGAGCACCACTGTACCCCAGCCTGGGGGACAGAGTGAGACCCTGTCTCAAAAAAATAAAATAACAGTATGAGCACCTCTTTTGACTTGAGTCGTTTTCACTTTTGAGCACACATTACCTGAGTTTATATCTTCCAGCCAGGCCAGCAAAGTAGCAGAGACTCAGTGAATTGGTGTCTATTTCTTGTGGATGGGTTTTCAGGCTTTGTGGGTACAAATACAGGAGGCTAAACAGCAATGAGAAGCAAAGATTCCCTTCTTCTTTTTTTTTTTTTTTTTGAGACAAAGTCTTGCTCTGTCACCAGACTGGAGTGTAGTGGCGCGATCTTGGCTCACTGCAATCCCCGCCTCCTGGGTTCAAGCAATTCCTTTGCCTCAGCCTCCCATTAAAGATTCCCTTCTACTAGCACCTTGCATTAAAGGCAGAGTAGTCCAACCTCCTTACATGGAAGGCTGCATCAACCTGATCTTCATAGCAATAATAATAGCTAATAACATTGAGTTATGACTAAGTGTCAGTTGCCATACTAAAATTTCTACATGCATTATTTCATCTTCTTAACTTTGAAGTGAGTAATGTGGTTATTCCCATTTTTTAGATAAGGCATTGAGCACAGAGATGTCAGGTAATTTACCCAAGGTTACATGGCTAATAAGCATTGAAGCCAAAATTTTGAACCAGGCACTCTAACTTCACTGCCTTTAAGGTTACCATGTAATTAGTAGAGTAGGTTAGACATATATACTGAGTAATGAGGTGCTGAATTCCCTCAATGGGGGAACAGGTGTAGGGCTATGGGAGGCCAGAGGCAAGATAGATCACTGTTCTCTGGTACATCAGGGAAGGCTTTTGGAAAAGATGGAACTACCTAAAGGCACATAATAGAGAAAGCAAATGTTTTTCTGCTGGTGCTGAGGAAGAAGTGCCTGGCAAACCCAGAGTGTGCTCATTGATGCAAAACGCTGTGAGACGAATTACTGAGATTTTCCTTGCTTGGAGGGCATTGCTGGGAGGTTGAGAAAGAAAGGAATAGAATGGGGTCTAAAGGCAATATCTGAAAGCAAAGCACTATGCCCTCTAACACTCAGTGAGGAAGTCCTTTTGAGAAGAATGCATCCTTAATAGATATTCAAGACATATTTGAAGATTGCTTTTTTTAAAAAATGCCAAGAAGGTGGAGATGTTTTAAAATGAAAACAGTCTCTTCCACATGAGAGGAAGAGACTTATTTTGCTAACCTGGTTGTAACTGGATGAGATACAAACGAGGAAGGGTGAACTTAGTTCTATTAATCCAAACAGGTTATTTCACAGTGTGGCGTAGAAATAAAAATAGACCAAGTGTCTTATGTCTCAAATAAACCAAGTTGTATCTGTGCCAGCTTTGTCTCCATACCATGTAGGGTGAGAATCCTTCTGGGCACAGGGACACTTTAGCCTAAATAGGGCATTCAGAATTCTTGTATACTCTTAGCTTCTCTCCGTGGCAGCTCCCACATTTCATTTCTATCCTTTACATTTTTTTACAGAGCTGGAGGTAAATGCTGGCATAGTCTCTGGACAAAGGTAAGATGATCATTTCTGCAGACGTAGCATGAACACAGCATAAGCCTCTTTGAAAGGTATCAGCTTTCTCAGTCTTTAAACCTCTCTTCACCTTGTCCTTTTCCTTCACTCTCGCGCCAGTCTGTTTTTACTGCTAACGTAGAGAGATGTCTTGAGTCCTAATCCCTCAGAGGTAACATTTCTCTTAATAAAACTTGGAGGCTAAGTTTCTACCTTTTATGGTTGTTTTCAAAGCTGAATGAGGTAACACGTTCAGCACTCAGCATAATGAGGAAATAGTAAATGTTCAATATATGGGAGCTGTTGTTACCATTGATATTAATAATAGTCCTTGCAACTGTCTTCTAAAGAACAGTTGTTTGACCCTCAAGGCGAAAGAAGGAGAAAGCCAGGCAGGATCTGACCTAAAACCTGTGCTTTTTTCTGTTACACTGTGCTGCTCCACATAACCCTTCAAAATGAAATACATCTATGGCTTCAACTTCATTAGCTCTATGGAGAGGAATATTACCATTTTCCAAAAGTCATGGCTTTTTTTGGAGGCAGTCTTGCTCTGTCACCCAGGCTGGTGTGCAGTGGCACGATCTTGGTGCACCACCACGCCCAGCTAATTTTTGTATTTTTAGTAGAGATGAGGTTTCACCATGTTGGCCAGGCTGGTCTTGAACTCCTGACCTCAAGTGATCCACCTGTCTCAGCCTCTGGGATTACAGGCGTGAGCCACCATGCCCAGCCTTGCCTCTTTTAGTGTAGGAATGCAGTGGATAATATTTTAAAGAACTTCTCATAATTGTACAGCAACTTCATAAAACACTTTCACAATATTTTTTTCATTTAATCTTAATATCATCCCTGTGAGGAGGTTAATAGCCACCATTTATTTGAATGTTGTTCCGTGCCATGCATCCTTAATAGTTTGAGCTACAAGCGCCCTAGATGTATTATCTCATCTAGTTTTCACAGTATCTATTAGGAAAGTAAATTCTGTTTTATAGATGAGGAATCTAAAGCTCAGAAACGTTAACTAAATTCCCCAAGGTCACAGAGTTAGTAAATGGTGAAGGTTAGATTCAAACCCAAGCCTTCTGACTTCAGAGCCCTGACATTTAACCTATGTATTGCAGCAGACAAGATGGGATTTATAGATCAAGAGTCTAGAACAAGGCTGGGCGCAGTGGCTCACGCCTGTAATCCCAGCACTTTGGGAGGCTGAGGCGGGCGGATCATTTGAGGTCAGGAGTTTGATACCGACCTGGCCAACGTGGTAAGACCCCGTCTCTACTAAAACTACAAAAATTAGCCAGGCATGGTGGCGCATGCCTATAATCCCAGCTGCTTGGGAGGCTGAGGCAGGAGAGTAACTTGAACCTGGGAGGCGGAGGTTGCAGTGAGCCGAGATCATGCCACTGTACTGCAGCCTGGGCGACAGAGTGAGATTCTGTCTAAAAAAAGAGAGAAAAGAAAAAAGAGTCTAGAATGGCCAGGCTCGGTGGCTCACACCTGTACTCCCAACACTCTGGGAGGCCAAGGTAGGCAGATGGCTTGAACCCAGGAGTTTGAGGCCAGCCTGGGCAACATAGTGAAACCCTGTCTATACAAAAAATTAGCTGGGCATAGTGGTACGCGCCTGTAGTCCCAGCTACTTGGGAGGCTGAGGTGGGAGGATCACCTGAGCCCAGGGAAGTCGAGGTTGCAGTGAGCCGTAGTCCTGCCCACTGTACTCCAACATGAGCAACAGAGTAAGACTCTATCTTTAAAAAAAAAAAAAAAAAAAAAGAGTCTAGAACATAGAGCATTAAATAGCATAGTCAATAAATGCATAGCTAAGACTTGACCCTTGTTCATCTCATTCCAAATTCATTGCTACTCCTACTATACCACTCTGCCTGTCTGGTTTTATTTGGATTGGGCTAATGTTTGAATTCATCTGCATTTCTCAAACATGCACCAGCGATTTGTCTAGAGAAAGAAGCTAATTAGACCAAAAATGCCTTTGGGGTATTTGTTTCCAGCGATACCTGAGCATTGACCATAAAAAACAGGATAGTCTTGCTGTGGCTTTTGTTTTGCCAGGAGAAAGAGGCACTTTCATTAGGAACCATCTAGCCAGGTACAGTGGCTCATGCTTGTAACCCCAGCATTTTGGGAGGCCAAGGAGGGAGGATTGGTTGAGCTCAGGAGTTGCCCAGCCTGGGCAACATAGGGAGACCCTGTCTCTACGAAAAATTAATAAAAAATTAATTAAAAATTAGCTGGTCATGGTGGCACTTGCCTGTAGTCCCAGCTACTCAGGAGGCTAAGGTGGGAGGATCACTTGAGCCTGGGAGGTCAAGGCTGCAATGAGCCATGATTGCACTACCCACACTCCAGCCTGGGGAACAGAGTGATATCCTGCCTCAAAAAAAACAAAAAAATTCGGCTGGGCATGGTGGCTTATGCCTATAATCCCAGCACTTTGGGAGGCCGAGGCGGGCGGATCATTTGAGGTCAGGAGTTCAAGACCAACCTGGCCAACATGGTGAAACCCCGTCTTTACTGAAAATACAAAAATTAGCTGGGCGTGGTGGCGCATGCCTGTAATCCCAGCTACTCAGGAGGCTGAGACAGGAGAATCGCTTGAACCTGGGAGGTAGAGGTTGACATGAGCCGAGATCACACCATTGCACTCCAGCCTAGGCAACAAGAGCAAAACTCCATCTCAAAAAAAAAAAATTTTTTTTTAAAGAATTTTCTTTCCTCAGAAGCTTTGACCATTTTCTGGGCTCCTAGCCAGAAAGTCGTCTTCACTACCTCTCAAAGGAGGTGTAAATCCCTCTGACTTGTAATTCCACCCCAGCTTCAGCCTCACTTCTCCTTGACTTACCTTGGCTTATGGTTGGGTGTGGGGTAGCTGTTATACATAAAACTATGGGAGTGAACAGTGTGGCCCAGTTCCCAACCACGGTGCTACTAGCAAAGGGTCCTCTGGCAGGAGTGAACAGTGGAAGGGTAGGGATAGTTGACAATCAGGTTATGGTCTGTGTCCTTAAGAAGCTTACAGTTAGGCCGAGACGGGCGGATCACGAGGTCAGGAGATCGAGACCATCCTGGCTAACAGGGTGAAACCCCGTCTCTATTAAGAAATACAAAAAAAAACTAGCCGGGCGAGGTGGCCGGCGCCTGTAGTCCCAGCTACTCGGGAGGCTGAGGCAGGAGAATGGCGTGAACCCGGGAGGCGGAGCTTGCAGTGAGCTGAGATCCGGCCACTGCACTCCAGCCTGGGCGACAGAGCGAGACTCCGTCTCAAAAAAAAAAAAAAAAAAAAAAAAAAAAAAAAAGAAGCTTACAGTCTAGTTGAAGGCACAAAACATTAAAATAGAACATGATGTACATTCTGATGGGTGCTCTAGAATGCCAGATAAAGACTGTGAACCCAAGACACAAAAGAGACGGCTGTACTTGGGAAATGAGGTCATGGAAGACTTCCCAGAAGAGGCAGCCTTTTGACCAGTTTTGTTTTGCTTTGTTGCATTATTTGTATTTGGTACATGTCTTACAAGCAAATTTAATTGTCTAAAGGAATTTTTTTCTAATAATTTTAACATGCATTTTTGAACCATGAAAGTGTAAAAAGGTTATTAAAGAAAACCAGAAATTCAGATCAGAGAATTACAGAGAAGAAAATAACTTACCAGTAAACCAGTATTCCTACAACTCAACTAGTAGTTCATCTACTTCTAGTCTTTTTCACACAGTATGCACCCAAATATATTGTGTCAGATTTATGTGTATAGGGCTGGGCGTTGTGGCTCACGCCTGTAATGAGTTGGCACTGGGCTGTGATCGTGCCACTGCACTCCAGCCTGGGTGACAGAGCAAGACTCCATCTTAAAAACAAACAACAACAACAAAAGATTTATGTGTATATAGCTCATATTTATTCATATGTAGTTACATATATACTCAACATATATAACAATGAAAATGGAATTATACTGTTCATTATGTTGGTAAGTTTTTCCCACTTGGTAATGTGTCGCGAATCGTTTTTGTCATTAAATAATCTACAACATGATTTTTCATGACTCCATATGGATGTGCCATGATTTAGCCAACTAATCTACTATCGTTAGGCATTTAGGTCTTCTGTTTTCACTAGTACAAATAAAATGTGTTTTTTTTTGTTTTTTTTTTTTTTTTTTTTTTTTTTTTTTGAGACGGAGTTTCGCTCTGTCGCCCAGGCTGGAGTGCAGTGGCCGGGCTGGAGTGCAGTGGCCGGATCTCAGCTCACTGCAAGCTCCGCCTCCCGGGTTTACACCATTCTCCTGCCTCAGCCTCCCGAGTAGCTGGGACTACAGGCGCCCGCCACCTCGCCCGGCTAGTTTTTTGTATTTTTAGTAGAGACGGGGTTTCACCATGTTAGCCAGGATGGTCTCGATCTCCTGACCTTGTGATCCGCCCGTCTCGGCCTCCCAAAGTGCTGGGATTACAGGCTTGAGCCACCGTGCCCGGCCCAAATAAAATATTTTAACTTCCTTATGTGTGGAGCTCTGTAAAAAGATTTGTTTCCTTAGGCACCTAGAAATGGGATTGCTGAGTCAAGGGTTACACCAGAGTTTCTCAGCCTCAACATTATTGAGCTTTGGGGCCAGATAACTGTTGTGTGGGGCTTATGTTTAGTGGCATCCCTGGCCTGTACCCAAAAGATTCCAGTAGCACCCTTCTCCTCAAGTTGTGACAATCAAAAATGTCTCCAAACGTTGCTAAATGTCCCCTAAGAAGCAAAATTGCCTCCTTTTGAGAACCGCTAGGTTACACAATTTACACTCCAATTAGGAGTGTATGTAAATGTTTTTGTTCCTGTATCCTCAATAACAGTGAATATTACCAATTTTAAATCTTCATATACTAAGAAAAGGGGTTTGGGGTGGGGACAATCAATATACCTAGCAGTATCTTGTGAATTATCCCCATACTGTGGCTTCTAATATGCTGTTATCTGACTCTACCAGGATCATTAGTAAATGCCAATATATGTTAATAATTTCCTAGGTTTATATACTATTTTGAGTTATTAGCAATTTTCAGACATATTAAAGACCTTTTTCATGATTCTAAAAATTTACAAAATCCAAAATGTTGTAATTTTTGAAGGGGACTATTCCTACCTTAGGAAAATGGATGAGGGGCCTGGTGCAATAGCTCACACCTGTAATCCCACACTTTGGGAGGCCGAGGTGGGTGGATCACTTGAGGTCGGGGTTTAAGACCATCCTGGCCAGTGTGGTAAAACCCCATCTCTACTAAAAAGACAAAAATTAGCAGAGCATGGTGGCACATGGCTGTAGTTCCAGCTACTCGGGAGGTTGAGGCAGGTGAATTGCCTGAACCCAGGAGGTAGGAGTCGCAGTGAGCTGAGATAACACCCCTGCTCTCCAGCCTGGGCGACAAGAGTAACACTGTGTCTGAAAAAAAAGAAGAAAGAAAAGAAAAAAGGATAAGAAAATGGGTGAGGAATTAGAGGAGTTTTGTTCCAATTTTTTTTATGTCTTTTACCGGTTTTTCTACAATTTCACCAACATTATGCTTTACTATTTTGTTTTTACTAATGTAATAAGCTAGACTCGCTTTTAAACCCCCAGTAATATAGAAGGCAATAGTGCTTATTGCCCCAGGTTGAACTGCTTTCTCTCCAGAATAACTATATAGTTCTTAGTCTCCTACTTTACAAATGAAACTATCTGAAGAGCCCGTTTTTTGTGTGGCCTGATTCCCTCACCTGCTTGGAAATTTTTTGCTTCTGTCAGCAGTGAGCCCAAAGAGATAGTTGAAAAGTCCAAAATCCCGAGCCGAAGAAACTCCCGAACTGAAGAGCCAACTGTGGCTTCTGAAAGTGTGGAAAATGGACATCGTAAACGATCTTCTCGACCTGCGTCAGCCTCCAGCTCTACTAAAGGTTAGCAGTGGGATGTGGGTGCTATTTGTGGGTCAAATAGAGGAATAGAGTCCTTATCACAGCAGCAGAAGACTTTGTTCTTCATCTTTGCTTCTGTTCCTGAAGTCTGTCAAGTGTCTTTGTCTTCTACTACTTGTTTGGTCCTTTATTTGTTCATTTAACTATGTGTTCTCTGTGTGTGTACATAAGAGCAACAAGCACTGCTGGAAAAAAGAACATAACAGGGCAGATTTATTCCACTGGTTTTTGTTGTTGTTGTTTTTTGTTTGTTTGTTTGAGACAGGGTCTCACTTTATTGCCTGGGCTGGAGTGCAGTGGCACAATCACAGCTCACTGCAGCCTTGAATTCCTAGGCTCAAGTAATCCTCCTGCCTCAGCCTTCCAAAGCTGGAATTGCAGGCATGAGCCACCACACCTGGCCTTGAGTCCACGTTTTTTTTGTTTTTGAGATGGAGTCTCATTCTGTTGCCCAGGCTGGAGTGCAGTGTCAATGATTTCGGCTCACTGTAACCTCCACCTCCCAGGTTTGGGTGATTCTCCTGCCTCAGGAGATGACAGGTGCGTGCACCACGCGTGGCTAATGTTTCTATTTTTAGTAGAGACAGGGATTTATCATGTTGGCCAGGCTGGTCTCAAACTCCTAACCTCAAGTGATCTGCCCGCCTCAGCTTCTCAAGTGCTGGGATTACAGGCTGAGCCACCACGCCCAGCTCATTCCACTTTAAATTCATGATCACCCACTTCAGATAGGTCCTGAATATGGCCCAGCTATCTTTCCATGTTTCTGTGGTCAGCTCTCTTTCCCACTCTCTACTCTTTTTAAATCTCTGGTCCACACTTTCTCCCCCTTTCTCGGTAGAGACCCTGACCTCTTCACAGAGAAAGTAGAATTCCCTTCCCAGCCATTAGATGGTGACCTTCCTCAAACTTTGATCCTGAGTCACCTTTTCTCTTCAAATTTGTATTTTCTCCCTAATAGATCTCAGTCATGCCCCTCTTCTTTAGTTACAGCCTTTCACAGATGACTTGTAAATTTGTATTTCTGTTTCTAGTACAGACCCCTAGAGATCTTAGACAACTGCATGCACATCCTTATTGGAACCTCAGACTCAACATGTCTAAAACCAAACTTGTGATTTTCACCTCCAACAGTGAGGTCCTCTGCCATTGTTCCTCATCTCAATAAATGGCACCACCATCTATCCATTAGACAAGTTCTCCTTGATACCTCTTTCCCTCACCCTTATATCAAATTCATCACAAAATATTGCCCATTTTATCTCAGGTGGCCCTTTTCCATCTTCACTACTACTTACTAGCTTAAAACCCTTCAGTGATTTACCATTGTAATTAGGATTAAAGTCCAGAAGCTTCAACCTTGCCCACAAGCTTCTGTGTGGTCTCGGCCCTGTCATCTCCCAGCCTCATCCCACTTTCCTTGGCAAGTTGGACATGCCATCCTCATTCCTCTCATCACAAGCCTGTGCATATGTTGCATGCAGCTACTGCAGGGAGTGCTCTTCTCTCTGCCCACCTCTCTTCTCCTTAACATCCCACCCTTCCTACTTATCTTAGCTCAGTTGTCACTGCTGTGGGGAATCACAGCACCAGGTTCTTCTTCATAATACCACAGCTATAACTTTATGCCAGTTTGTGACATAGGTAATTAGTATGTATACTTGGTTAGGGCAGGAGATTATGTCTGATTTTGCTAACTACTGTATCGCTGGTGCCTAGTATGGTGCCAAATACAGAGATGTACCAATCAGTAATTATCAGATGAATAACCGTCTATCAAATATGTATTAAATATTTACTACATGTCAGGCCCTGAGGTTATTTAGTGAAAAGACAGAGTCTCAGCCAGGTGCGATGGCTCATGCCTGTAATCCCAGCACTTTGGGAGGCCGAGTTGGGTAAATCACCTGAGGTCAGGAGTTCGAGACCAGCCTGACCAACATGGTGAAACCCTGTCTCTGGCCGGGCGCGGTGGCTCAAGCCTGTAATCCCAGCACTTTGGGAGGCCGAGACGGGCGGATCACAAGGTCAGGAGATCAAGACCATCCTGGCTAACACGGTGAAACCCCGTCTCTATTAAGAAATACAAAAAACTAGCCGGGCGAGGTGGCGGGCGCCTGTAGTCCCAGCTACTCGGGAGGCTGAGGCCGGAGAATGGCGTGAACCCGGGAGGCGGAGCTTGCAGTGAGCTGAGATCCGGCCACTGCACTCCAGCCTGGGCGACAGAGCGAGACTCCGTCTCAAAAAAAAAAAAAAAAAAAAAAAAAAAGAAACCCTGTCTCTACTCAAAATACAAAAATTAGCTGGGCGTGGTGGTGGGTGCCTATAATCCCAGCTACTGGGGACGCTGAGGCAGGAGAACTGCTTGAACCTGGGCGGCAGAGGTTGCAGTGAGCCGAGATTGCATCATTGCACTCTAGCCTGGGTGACAGAGTGAGACTCCATCTCAAAAAAAAAAAAAAAAAAAAAGAGAGTCTCTGTTTTCACCACGTTGAAAGACGAATTCTAATACTCTGTGTTAAATGTTAAATGCTATGATAGCAAAATTACATGGCACTGTAAGAGCATATAGCTGGGATACCTTGCTCTTCTGCCAGGTCAGAGAAGGCTTTCTGGAAAAAAATGACATGACATTTAAGCTGAGGCAGTGACCAGATTATTCTCTTAGGAAATGTGCTGAGCTTGAATAGTTCAGTTTGGGTAAGGTAAGAGCTGGGATCCTGGCTGAGTACCTGATACCAGCAGGACTGCTGAGAAACGGTCAAGTATCATTGGGATGCCAGCCTAAAGACCAGGTAGATTCTGGTGCACCCACACTAGACACTAGACACGGATCTGAGGACTCAGCTGCTCTTGGCAGGTTATGTCTCTAGGCAAGAATGTCACGATGCCTCACAAGAGCCTCTGGGAATAGGGCAGAGGTCATATACAGGTAAAATTGAGGTGTACAAAGTACCATCACCATACTCAGCCTGCTGGAGAGTTAAGCGGCAAAAGTGAGAGGGGCCTTCTTTCTTTTCTAGTAATACTGTCAGGGTCCTGTTAGGTATCCTAACTTTAGGCGGAGATATGAAGCCAATAACTTCCTTCCTCCTCCCTGGGAATCATCTCTAGGCAGAAACTAGTTTGGAAGGAAGCACACTTTTCAGTATATTGAAGTACTAAACTTAAAGCATAAAAGGGAACATGCCTAGAGTTCTGTGGGAAAATCTGCTTCCCCTCAGTTCTGCATGTTCTTGTAGCCTTTCACTTTCCCAAAAGAGCAGGATCTTCTAGGCTATAGAATATGGTATGTAATTACCTTTAAAGCGGGGAAAAGCTATTGGCCTTTAGAGATGTCACACACCAGATTTTTGGAACCTTGACCTCAGCCCAGAGCCTCAAGTTACTAAAGGTGTTATTTACAGGGCACCAGAAAGAATCTAAGAAGCAGCTGGGACAGTTAAGAAGAGATGCTCAAACTAGAACCGCTCTGTAGAGAACTACCAGCCAAGAAGAGATGGAAAGCTAGAACCTGTTTTTAGGGGGTATTGGGGGTGGGGAATAAGCCTGTACACTTAAACTGAACCTTGTCCCACCGTGGCGGTGGTGATGTTGGAATGCCTGGCACATCCTTGCTTTGAGGCTTAGCAGTTGGCTTAGAAGAGGCCATAATGACTCTCAGGCTTTGTGTTCTTGCATGGAGGGGTACTAAGTGTCTCCCTAAAGAATGGCATAGCTCTGGCCAGCCCCTGGAATCACAGTCATGTATAGATACCCACATCAGTCACAAGACCTCAGGCCATCATTCTCTAACTGTCCCTGGTTAAGTTACTGTGTATGAGTAGAAAAACAGACTCAGTTTCTCCTGCTATACTCTCACAACACACTTCTGACACCAGATGTAAGGTGTTTTTTTTCCCCACACATCAAGCAAGCAATCAGTCCTGCCTCAGACACCAGCTGGGTGTCCTCCAATTCAATTCTGACACTATCTGCCTGGAGATAGTATCAGATCCCCAGGTTTGAGGGCTCAGTCCCACAAGACTGCTGCCCACTTCCAATGCCAGGTACAAGCCCCGGGTTGTTTTACCTGTGCTTCTGACTAGCTGGCTAAAAATTGGAGTTTCCATGAAACCCTCCTAACTGGGTTCAGTTAATTTGCTAGAATGGCTGATAGCACTCAGGGAAGCATGTTTACCAGTTTATTATAAAGCTTTTTCTTTTTTTCTAGTTTTGTTTTGTTTTGTTTTGTGACAGAGTCTCACTCTGTTGCCCAGGCTGAAGTACAGTGGCACGATCTCAGCTCACTGCAACCTCCACCTCCCAGGTTCAAGCGATTCTTATGCCTCAACCTCCCGGGTTGCTGGCATTACAGAGGCTTGCACCACCATGCCTGGCTAATTTGTGTGTGTGCGTGTGTGTGTGTGTGTATTTTTTTTTAGTAGAGATGGGGTTTCGCCATGTTGACCAGGCTGGTCTCGAAATCCTGACCTCAAGTGATCCACTTGCCTTGGCCTCCCAAAGTGCTGGGATTACTGGTGTGAGCCACTGTGCCTGGCCCTTTTTTTTTTTTTCATTTGCAGGTTCTCACTCTGTCACCCAGGCTAGAGTACAGTGGCATGATCATGGCTCACTGCAACCTTAAACTCCTGAGCTTAAATAATCCTTCTGCCTCAGCTTCCCAAGTAGCTGGAACTATAGGTGTGCATCACCACGCTGGGCTAATTTTTTAATTTTTTTGTAGAGATGGGGTCTCCCTGTGTGCCCAGGTTGATCTTGAGCTCTTGGCCTCAAGTGATCCTCCCACATTGGCCTCCCATATGAAAGATTTTTTTTTTTTTTTTTTTTTTTTTTTTGAGACGGAGTCTCGCTCTGTCGCCCAGGCTGGAGTGCAGTGGCATGATCTTGGCTCATTGCAACCTCCATCTCCCGAGTTCAAGCAATTCTTGTGCCTCAGCCTCCCAAGTAGCTGGGATTACAGGTGTGTACCACCACACCCAGCTAACTTTTATATCTTTAGTAGAAATAGGGTTTTACCATGTTGACCAGGCTGGTCTCGAACTCCTAACCTCAAATGATCCACCTGCCTCGGCCTCCCAAAGTGCTGGGATTACAGGCGTGAGCCACCATGCCCAGCCAGTTTTTTTGTTTTTTTTTTTTTTTTGAGACAGGGTCTCACTGTGTCACCCAGGCTGGGGTGCAGTGGCACTATCATCACTCACTGCAGCCTCAGACTCTTGGGCTCAAGCAATCCTCCCGCCTTAGCCTCCTGAGTAATTGAGACTACAGGCACACACCACCATGTCTAGCTGAAGTTTTAATTTTTTGTAGAAACAGGACTCACCCTGTTGCCCAGGCTGGTCTAGAACTCCTGGGCTCAAGTGATCCTCCCACCTTCGCCTCCCAAAGTGCTGGGATTACAGGCATGAGCCACCATGCCCTGCTGATATTTTAAAGCAGTGGTCCCCAATTCCCGGGCCGTAGACTGGTTGGTAGTGGTCTGTGACCTGTTAGGAACGAGGCCACATAGCAGGAGGTGAGTGGTGGGCAAGTGAGCATTACTGCCTGAGCTCCATCTCCTGTCAAATCAGAGGTGACATTAGATTCTCATAGGAGTGTGAACCCTACTGTAAACTGTGCATGTGAGAGATAGAGGTTACGTGGTCCTTATGAGAATCTAACTAATGCCTGAGAATCTGAGGTGGAACAGTTTCATCCTGAAACCATATCCCCCCAACCCCCAGTCCGTGGAACAATTGTCTTCCACAAAACCAATCCCTGGTGCCAAAAAGGTTGGGGGCCACTGTTTTAAAGGATACAAATGAACAGCCAGATGAAGGGATACATAGGGCAAGGTCTGTATGGGTCCCAAGTGTAGAAGCTTCCATCCGTGTGGAGTTGGTGCACCACTCTCTTAGCAGGTGGATATGTTCTTGTTCAGCTTCTGGGAAGCCCCTGAATTCAGTCCTTTTGTGGGTTTTGTGGGTTTTTTTGTTCTGTTTTGTTTTTTGTTTGTTTTTGTATGGAGGAAGAAGGGGAAGGGGAGGTAGGTCCCTTTTGGATTTTTAGTGGGGCTTCATTACATAGGCATGATTGATAAAAGAGTTGGCCATTTGTGATCAACTCAACCTCAGAGCTGTTTCAAGAACTATGGGCAAAAAGCCAAATATTTTAACAAAAGATTGCTCAGTCACTTAGGAAATTACAAGAGTTACAGGAGCTATGAGCCAGGAACGTGGGACAAAAACCAAAAATTATATATCATAGTATCACAGTTACCTTTTAAATCAGAAATTAGTACTGGAGCCCTTTTGGTTTTTCAGTATTAAAGCTCTTGGAGCCAAATTAAAGAATAATTATGCATATTTTTGGCCTGTATATTGTATCCAAAAATGTGAACCAAGTTACAAAATAATTTACTGTGATTGTATTTAAACCCATACCCAGAATGTGATCACAAAATATCAAGCTGGTTTCTAAAATGGATGCACCTCAAATGTGGGGACATATGCAGTGCTGGGTACCTGAAATATGAATGAAGTATGTTCCTGCAGAATCAGCACTTTTTAAAGTTTTGAGGGGGAAAGGAGGCTGCTTCTTTTTGCATTTAATAAGAGTTTGGTCATACATATCATATACAAACAAAATCAGAAACATACTGTGTTTTTCATGAAAATCTCTGAAGCTGAGAAACACTATGAGCGGTTTGTAATTAAAAGTGTTGCTGTTTTTGTATTGTTGGAGAACCAGTGACATTAATCATGCTCCTGCTGTGAGAGCTGAGTTTGCTTACATCATGCTGGCCAAGGCCTGCCAGACTGCCAGATCAGAGCAGGTGGGATGGATGATTTCTGGGCAAGTCCAGGAAGGCCCTCATGGTTTTTGGTCATGCTTTGATCCACTGTTTTGGTTGGTTGGGTCACTTATAATTACACAAAAATTAGCTACCACAAATCACTTTTTAAAATTGCACCTGATCAGATGTGTTGTTTACAAACATGCAAATGAGTAGTTCTCCTTCCTGACATGGTGAATTTGCCACAAAAACACAAATGATTTTTCTAGTTTTCTTTTTTTTTCTGAGACGGAGTCTTGCTCTGTTGCCCAGGCTGGAGTGCAGTGGCGCTCTCGGCTCACTGCAAGCTCTGCCTCCCAGGTTCATACCATTCTCCTGCCTCAGCCTCCTAAGTAGCTGGGACTACAGGCGCCCGCCACCACGCCCGGCTAATTTTTTGTATTTTTTAGTAGAGACAGGGTTTCACTGTGTTAACCAGGATGGTCTCGATCTCCTGACCTCGTGATCCTCCTGCCTCAGCCTCCCAAAGCTCTGGAATTACAGGCGTGAGCCACTGTGCCTGGCTGATTTTTCTAGTTTTCTTTATCATTATTTACTCCTCCATTTAGAATAGTTTTTGTTATATTTTCACCTGGGAAAAAGGTAATTATTCGGTGGCTCATGCCTGTAATCCCAGCACCTTGGGAGGCCGAGGCGGGCGGATCACGAGGTCAGGAGATCGAGATCACAGTGAAACCCTGTCTCTACTAAAAATACAAAAAATTAGCCGGGCGCGGTGGTGGGCACCTGTAGTCCCAGCTACTCAGGAGGCTGAGCTAGGAGAATGGAGTGAACCCGGGAGGTGGAGCTTGCAGTGAGCCGAGATCGCGCCACTGCACTCCAGCCTGGGCGACAGAACTAGACTCCGTCTCAAAAAAAAAAAGTATTTTTTTAAAAGGTAGTTGAAAACATGAAGTTCAAAGCATAAGTTTGGAACGAGGAAAATATGTTAATTTAAGGAAAGTTCAGAGCAATCTGTAATTATCAGCAGCCCTGGGTGTCCCCCTGACAGCAAAGTAGGTGATAGCCCCACCCTACCCACAGCCAGTGAAGCAACCGTCTAAAAAAACACAGGGTATACCGATATACTGAATTAAAGCAGAAGTATTATTGTAGATATGCAAGTGAACATATATTGATAATGTCGTGGGAGAAAACCCTGAAGAGTAACCACCTGAAAGTGTACTCTAGTAGCTTCATTTAGAAACCAACCATGGCCGGGCGCAGTGGCTCAAGCCTGTAATCCCAGCACTTTGGGAGGCCGAGACGGGCGGATCACGAGGTCAGGAGATCGAGACCATCCTGGCGAACACAGTGAAACCCCGTCTCTACTAAGAAATACAAAAAATAGCCGGGCGAGATGGCGGGCGCCTGTAGTCCCAGCTACTCGGGAGGCTGAGGCCGGAGAATGGCGT